>NC_048409.1:1476142-1538163 GCF_013103735.1 Etheostoma cragini | reverse complement strand
GGGGGGGGGCACATTGACAAGCCTCACCTTGCCTGTGATTAATCTGGGCACACATAACATGCTCCATCCTTGAACATTTGGTATAGCAAGCATCATTGTGGAATTACATCTGTGGTTGTGTCTGAGGATTTGACTGCGAGCGGCTTAATGTTTGTGCGATCCTCCATGTTATGAGATGGGATCAGCTCTTTCCCTCCAACAATACTGCCAGTGCCTTTTAAATTTATTTTTTGCTACGATGGCCAAGGCTGTAATACATTCAAATAAGATCAATATCTGTCAGCCATAAAGAAACTAAAACTTTCTGAAAGTTTTCGTTTTCTTGGCCTCTTTTGTGCAATATTCAGTGCATCCAGATGAAAATCTATGATTTTGTCAGATCTGCAAATAAGTTTTTCCACAAAGTACAATCCTGTTTAATGAGAAATTAATTCTTTTAGGCTAAGAGTGCCACATGTACATTAAAATTAAAAGTGGATATCCACAGAGTGTGACATTTAGTGACGAATTGATTGATGGCACAAAATGAAAGTAAACACAACATTATCATCATAGCTCAACAGTATTAAAATGAAATTCATGGGTGAAAAGTAGAAACCACTGCAGACGGGATTCCCTGTGATTTCGAGACATGGAATGATAATTGTGTGATTATAGTAGTGATTATCATTTTGGGTGTTCAAAATGGACCGTTTTATGTTGCAATGTACCTTTTTTTTTAAATGTGCTTTCTCATGTAAATTAGTAATCATACTCTATATTAACTCTGTAAATCACCCTTAAACATTGCTCCTCTCCAGCTCCTGGCCTTCCTCCAGGGCTTATTCACGTTCTACCATGAAGGATATGAGCTGGCTCACGAGTTTGAGCCGTACAAACAGCAGCTGCAGTTCAACCTACAGAACGTAAGTCTCAACACCTCGGGGGTTGTACACAAAGGCACCCAGCCACGTAATCAGATTCTGCAGCTTATCATACCACCGGTATAACAAACCCACTTTTCACAAATGGATAGTTGTGTGATTAAATGAGATTTGTTGCTGCTCAGTGGATCAATATTTGTGAGTGTTGCATTGCAGGCAGTTACTGCGGGCCATTTAATGGTACTGTGTCAAAAAAGAGTTAGAATTAAGGAGTAAAACTAGCTGCTGCCATGCCCTCTCCTTCCATCACCATGACCTCACCATTTGCAGCCTGAGGGCTCAAATTTCTCTCTGACCCAACATGTCAGCGCCATAGCCCCGACAATTTCCACTCCGTAACCCTCTCTCCGTGTCCTCAGAAGCAGAGGGCTCTAATAGGAGTCGGAGAAGGTGAAGCTGTCTCAGCATCTCTAGTTTGGGATATGAAACAGCCGTATACTGTACTGACCTTTTACAATCCCAAATAGAGGATTCCTGGGAGCATTAACAATTGAGTCTCTGTCCTTAGTTTGGATCACCTCTTAACAAGTGTATTTGTCCAACATCAATGTCTTTCATTTCAATTAGGCACTGTGACTGGTATTTCCAAACGGCTCGCCAATGTGCACTTTTCCCCAGGTGTTCTCATGTCGCTGCACAAACGTGCAGCATTTGTCCAATATTTTTTTCCTTTCATCTGTTTCAGTCTGCTCCGTGATGTACTGTAAGCAATATAATGGTACTCGAGATGAGAAGTTGCAGAAAACAGTTGCACAAGACTTCCTCTGTCAATGCAATTATAACCCAATCCTGTGTTTTGATCTGCGCAGACACGAAACAACTTTATGAGCACTAAGCAGGAAGTGGAGAAGCTGATGAAGAGGATAAGGTCTGCAGACCAGGACTATAAACCCCCGGGCCAGTGGACGATGGAAGGCTTCCTGTACGTCCAGGAGAAACGTGAGTCTTTTGTTGCCAGGCTTCCAGCCAGCCAGGCCCTCTTACATCCCCCCCACAGCATATATAAGTGCATGGTTTTACATCTATCACCATAAACTCTTAAGTTTTTTCCCAGGCCTCTCCTGAGAAGATCCTCTCGCACAGAAGCTCATAATTCATCCTCTTTACCGATTCACTTTGATGTGCTCTCAAACAAGGGGAGAGATACCCACATCCTTATCTGCAGTGATAAACAACATTTGATTTATCACACTTTGATTGCAAATTGCTTTTCAGAAGTCTTTCCAGAAGCTTGTTTTTCTGAGAAAAATGCAAACACTATTTTCTTCATTTTTGTGTCCCAGGTCCCCTGGGATGCACTTGGACACGTCACTACTGCACATATGAGAAAGGCAGCAAGGCGTTCACCATGAGCAACACTGAAACCAAATCTGCCGGGAAACAGGTACTTTAGTTCAGTTTTAGTTCAGTTTGGTTGCAAGTGCAAATGATAAAAGCTGAGAAACGACTGAGCAAGTATGATCTGTGCGGGTGAAACAACGAACCCCCTTGAGTCTTAAAAGAATGTCTTACCCCAGAGGGGAAAAAAGAAAAATAAAGTTGAGATGACAGGACTGTGACATGGGAACAGAAAAGGAAAGGCTTGACAAAAATGGTTCAGAGATAACAAAATCCACAAATAACCAGAAAGGAATGAAAGCCTTTTAACAGAGAGAGTGTTGTTTTACACGTTCAACAGAACAGATTCACTTCATTTACAAGCAAATGTACGGAGCCCCAGA
Source organism: Etheostoma cragini (assembly GCF_013103735.1). Classification (NCBI taxonomy): domain Eukaryota; kingdom Metazoa; phylum Chordata; class Actinopteri; order Perciformes; family Percidae; genus Etheostoma; species Etheostoma cragini. The sequence continues at coordinate 1,535,519 of NC_048409.1, read as the reverse complement.
GGTGACATGGAGAACAAAAGATTTAAATAAGGACAATAAAAATCACTAAAGTCGAGATCTTGATGTTCATGGAGGAAAAAATAAAAATAAAAAAGTAAAATAAGTAAAAAATATAAAAATGAGTCTTCAAACTTGAGATCTCAACTGGAGGGAAAAAAACTAAATAACATGTAGCCTACTGGCGATCTCAACTTTCAAACTTGAGATCTTGAGTTTTGCATTTGTCCCAACAATTCCTACAAGTTTTTGTATTTACCATTTGGATAATTGTGTTACTATTTTTAGAATCCAGATTTTTCATTGCCGTTAGTTTTGATGGCTGTACGACGGGTTTTCTTCCAGAATGGTCTTGTCGTGAATCAGCCCGAGATGTTCAAGCTCAAGTCCTGCATTCGGAGGAAAACGGACTCCATCGACAAGCGGTTCTGCTTTGACATCGAAGTGATGGAGAGGTCTGGGATTGTTTGAATCCTCTGCATGTTCCCAAAAATGTCTTACATCTTACCTGGAGTAAAAAACATACACAAAACATGATATTTAACACTATAAACACCAGTTCTATTTATTTTATCATCATTAGTTATAAGAGTGCATTTGGAGAAAACCGTTGTAAAAATAGTGGGCGTAGTATCCCGGAGTTACTTCCCCTATTTGTTTGAAGCTTTGAGTTTGGCTGTATGACCGCGGCCATCTTGGTTTTTGATGAGGGGGTGGAGCTGGAGAGGATGATGTGGGCAAACCAGCGTTGTTTAGGGACGCGATGACGTTGCGCTAAAGGCTGAAGGGAAAGGGTTGTTGATGTTCAACCCTTCTGAAGCGAGTCATCCGGCGGAGATTTACTGGCGGGTAAATGCGGAGTGGCGGCATTTGGCGAGATTAATCTGCATGTACGGCGGGACAGAGAAACCAACTTTCCCTTAAAGGAACAAGCCACCATTTGTTGAAATAGGGCTTATCATGGTCTCCCCTAGCTGGAGACAACGCATTTTCTGTCTCAGTGCATGCATTGTTTTAGTCTGGTGCTACACTGGCAGCACCGCTGCTAGTTAGCTTAGCATAGTGAATGGAGTCCTAGGCTGCCCGTTAACATGTTGTACGTTGCAGATTAAGACTAGACCATTTCCTAGGCAGACAGGGACCCGGGGACGGTGCTTCAGCCCAATATACTCCCCTATCCCACCCAACAGTGGTGTGTTCCTTTGAGTGACCAGCTAGCACTAGCACAGCGAGGGAATTTAGTTCTCAGAACGCTGAATAAGACTTTTTAATGCGACCAAAATGTTGTGATATGGTCAAAGTTTGAGATGAAAACATAGACAACTTTGTCTTTTTTAATGTCCACAGTGCCACTGTCCCAAAGCATCCCGCGCTTTATCGTCCGTTTTAAAATAAATGGGACCATAATTTACAAAAGGAACATCACGCTCTGTTGGAGAAGACTTGAGAACTAGCAACTGAGACCATGAACTCATGTTGAAAATGTTTACTGAGTAATATATTAAGACAGAAGTAGGCTCATTTTCCCATAGACTTCTCAACAAACACTTCTGTTTGCAACCAGTGGCGTCACCCCCGCTGGAAATGAGCTACTTCAGCCTCTGCTTCACTTTTCCGACTCGGAAGCTGCGTTCATTATTTTTACAGTCTATAGGAAAACATTTCACTCCACCAAATTCAATATCTATTTAATATCAATATACTGTAAAATATACTAAATTATATACTGCCTTTTGGTAAATGGTGTGAATAAACAATCCTTTCACTGCCTATCAAAGCATACATGCAAACAGTGGTAAATTCATGTTTTGTTTTTTTACAACTAACCCATTTAAAGACTGAGGAAGTGCATGTGGATGTTTTTTGTACTCATGCATTTTGTGTTCTATTGAACCCAATTGATACTTGCAATTGACCTAGATTATCATGGGAGTACTCAGCATTGCAAGAGCTGTTCAGGTTTGATTAACATCTTCAAAGACCCCCGGTCTGCCAGATGTTTCCAGCTCTGTTTGTACCCTGCATGGTCCTCTCCCTCCCCAGCTCCTGTTTGTTGTATGCTCTCAACATCCATATTGACTCCCTTTCTTTTTGAACCCATTCTATCTTTTCTCTGTGTTCGTGTCGATGTAGAAATGACATCTGTCGTGGAACTCTTTTCAGACCGCTTCAGTTTTTCTGTAAAGTCCGGTATGTGAACTGACCAGTGCTGCCCTTTCAGAGCAGTTGCATGTGCTGCATGTGTGCTGCCAATCGTATCCTACGCTTGATCTCAAATCCACCCCTTCAGCTACACTCTCTAATAACCATCACTGATAAATGCTACGTTATATATATATATATATATATATATATATATATATATATATTTTATACTTTTTACTATTCATTAGTTACGCTAGAATTGTTTCTTTTAACAAATAATTGTTGCACACATCATTGAAATTACATATTCTATTTAGAATGTGTTCATGATTACCAAATAATTTCTAAACCAGCTGTTATAAAGTTGCAACTAATGATTCTAATACCTTGCTAGCAGGTTTTTCTTGACTCAGAATGGGCCTTTATTTTTAGTGGGGGGGGGGGGGGGCTACGCACAATAGTAGGCTTAGCATGATCGTTCCCCGCACTGTAAAGACAATAAGGTCCCTTGTTACCTTTTTCTTAAAAATAAATCTATGCATTTGCAATTTTATAATCACGACTGTCTATTATTCTTGGGTGAATGAAACTCTAATCAACAAAACTGCTTAAAAAAATAGTATTAATGTTTAAATACTGGTGTAAAAATCACCGGGAGAGTCTGACACAGACCGACTCTGGACTGGAAAACTGAGATTTTTGAAGAAGTTTATGTTCTGCTTGTTACACGGTTGTTTGGTAAATTCCTATCAAACATATTCAGAGAGGATTTGAATTGCTATTTTTTCTCATTTTGGTGCTGGTTAATTTCCTTTGGTTCTGGCTAAAACCCTGGTGTGGTTAATAAATACTTTAAATAAAGCCTTTATTGAGGTTATTTAGAGAGCTATTATCAATGCAATATAATCAAATAATCTTCTCTTTACAGATCTTTAAAAAAAGATTTAATGGGGCCAAAATAATGTCACATGGTGCAAAATCAACCACTTGTTAATATTAACTAATTAATATGAGCATTAGTTGCAACTTATTAACATCCATACAATGTTTAGAAACAATGTATAACCACTGACAAATTAATAACTATCTACATTTATAAATTAATCATTTTATATTACACAAAACAAATGATAAGATTATCAATTTAAGCATTCCTAATAATTAGTAAAGCTTATAAATCATACAGCCAGGTCTCACAGGATTCCGTGAAATGATCAGGAACTGTTACAGCGCACGCCAAAGTCAAGTCAAAGGGAAGATGACGTGGCCTACGGAGCGACAACTGTACTGAGTAGTTGGGGGGGGGAGGGGTGGGGGGGGTCAAACAACAATGGGCTTTCACCCAGGAGACCGGGGATTGTGTCCCATGTGTCAAGATTCCTAAACCCAACCATCCCCCCCCCCCCCACGACCTTTTCTTCAACTTAAGGGGCCGTGTTCATTTCACAGAATTCTATGAGATCAGGTTGCAGCCATACGTTCATTATTTGTTTGAAACATGACTATTAACTAACGTTGAATTAACGGTCAATTTGCCATTTATAAATGATAGTTATGGGAAAGTGTCTCTGTTCAACCCTTCTAATGAAAGACTGATGCATTCACAAAATCACTTGGGTCAATACGGGCCAAGGGAGACCAGACATACTCTGAAATGATTTCCCGCAATTACTCAAATAATACATTGATTGATGTCACTCTGAGAATCAATTGATCGTTTTGCCTTCTTTTTAGAAGTTTGAAATCATTGAGCCGGATGGGAACACTCATGACGGATGGAATAGGATAGGGTATTGGCCAGAGATCAAACATTGCTAAGTTGGCCGCCAGCTAATGAACTCTGGCTGAATTGATCTAGTTAGACGTTATGAGAGCTTGATATGAGCTCATTATTGGGCTGTGTACTTGAGAAGATAGAGGTAGCTCACCAGCACCAGGCGTTAGTGTTGCCCAGCGCCAGCGCGGCCTCCACGGCTCACCCTTGGGGAGTGTTGCTAAGCTTGGACAATAACTGCACTTTATTTGCAGGATAACTCATTTATCATAAACGGCGATGCCCCAACACTCATGTACCCATCACAAGGACAGTGTGGGCTAAGCTCCAGGCAGCTTCAACCTCATCTGTTTATTCTCATTATAATCAACCTATAGCCCCGCCACAATCAGGCCAACTAGCTCCCAACCTCATCTTTAAATGCTTATTTCACACAAATTACTAAATTCAGCCATGCAAATTGTTAAGTTCTATTGGCCGGATTTGCCCTTTGAACTGAATTTCGTTTGTGGTGCTCAAAGGAAGGAAATAAATGTTATTTATGGAATCTGAACAGCAACGTGTCCCCGGTACTCTAGGTAATCCACAGACATAACGATCTGCAGTTTTCATACGGACTTCAACAGAAAGTCCTTCCAAAGCAAACTGATAACACGAGTCCCTTTTTCTGGAAGGAGATGATATTTTGAATGCTTTCAATGCTGTGAGCATCACAAATGAAATCTTCCATCTCCACTGTATTGGAGAGTGGGGCATAAATATCAGACACAGATATCTAAAAACTTAGTGAAATAGATCTAACACTATCCGCTGTGTGAGATACCACTAGAGGGAATATTAAAAATCTGTTGGTTTAATTTCCTAATTTGGTTAATATTACCTGTTAACACATGCAACTTGACATGGCTCCATGCTAGTACTAATATCACTACTGGGTGGGGGTGGGGGGTGGGGGGGGTGTTTTTGTTTGCCAGTATAATCAGATAATGTTATCACCAGCTTACTGCATCCTGTAGCGGTGCTGTGTACCAGCTGCACGTAATGCTCAGACAGGCTATGTAACACATGTTGAGATGAGACAAGAACTCCGATGACGTGAAGGTGAATGCATGTTGGGTGAACAACAACAACAACAACAAAATCACTCTAATATTAAGCACATGTAGCATCTAATTGGGAGTGGGATGTGAAGCACCGAGCCAACTGTGGGCACCTGCTTGAAGTCAAGCATTAGCATATGAGCTATTTTAGTCACACTAGTCCTTTTATAGCGGTCTCAGCCAGTGTAAACAAGGTCTGTCCAGGGACCCCAAGGCAATGAAATCAGACTGAGAGCAGCTTTTCTCTGAAATTCTTCCAGGCATGGTGTGATGACACTGCAGGCCCTGTCAGAGTCACACAGAAGATTGTGGCTGGAGGCCATGGATGGCAAGGAGCCGGTGAGGAACTCTGCCTGTTGGTCTGTGAAATATTCATTCTGGGCTGGCTGATGTTTGGCCAGGAGTTTTTTTTTTTAGTTGTTTGTTTGACAAGAAAACACCACCAAGAACTGAATCATTTGTGACTGGCACCCTCTTCTGGTGGGTTCAGCTTAAGTCTTCTTAAGAAACTATGACCTCACCATCGGCTTGTGCTAACAATAGGACAGTCCAGTCAAAGCACAGGACCGCTGGGTAAAAACTGTGACACATGTTCTCTTATTTTGGGCATTTTGTTCAATTGTAACTAAATGGTTTCTTAACGTCATGTTTTTTTTGCAAACATTGTCTAGATTTACAACCTGCCAGCCATTTTAAGCAAAAAGGAGGAGAGTAAGTGTGTGTTTTTATTATCTTTCCAAACCCCTTTCATCATAGAAATGGATAAATTTAGCTTTCTAAGACTTGGAATAAAATCCAACACATGAACACAGTCACATATAAACACATGCTATAGAAATCTCTGTTCATTAACACAATTACTTGACATCCACCCACTCAACTGACATAGGGGAGCCTTCCAGCACGAGGATTGTATCTTATTAGTCAGAGCAGAGGCATTGGGGAGTGCTTGTTACTCCTGCACGATGCGTGGCTAACCCAGGCGGTAATTGACATGTCAACCCTATTCTCGTGTTGTATTACAGCGTTTCTTAATGAGGCTGGTTTTAACTTCGTAAGGAAATGCATTGACCTGGTGGAGAATAGAGGTGAGACATTTAAATCTCTCAGCTTTCATCTGTCAAATGACTTGAATGCAGCCTGGCTCTGATTATGAATATCAATGTGTTTCATTTATTAGTGGACATGACGGCACACATCATTTGCATAAGTCTTAACCAAACAGAAAATCTTTGTTCCTTGTTCCAATTCTTTCATTTCCTTTTGCATTTCTGCACAGGCTTAACTACAATGGGACTGTACAGAACCGGAGGAGTCAACTCCAAAGTACAGAAGCTGATGACCACGGTCTTCTGTAAGTAGCCTGAAAATCAGAGGAAAAATGAACCAGAGCCGTAATTTAAAAATATAAGAGTTTCTTGTTAATCACCAAATTTTTATCAACCAAAAAAAACACATATGATTCCATACAACGCGCTCTGTGAGTACAACAACTGATTGGATCTCTACTCTCATAAAATGTTTTTATTCAATTCTTGGGCATTGAAGAAAAAAAAAAAAAAATGTTTTGAAACGGTATCTCAACTGAAGATTCACATATACCAGTCTGTGATTATCTTCCCTTTAATATTAGTCTAAATAATTCATAATTTCTGCATTTTGTAACTCAAGTATAGGGTACAATATCCTATAAATGAGGTTTTTTGACCATAAATTCCAAAAATAAGTGTAAAACTAGGAATAACTTGGTGTTTGTGGTGTTTATATATGGTAATGAAAAGAAGCTTAAATGTAAAAAACAACAACATCGAAATAAATGCCAGAAGACAAAAAACAAAATGGTTTTCAGTTTTGACCTTGGAGGATCACAAGTGCAAGGTCGAATGGACGCCAACAGAAGGGTTAAAGGAGTAGTTCCCAAACTCCTTCATATCGAGGACCCTCAGCTGACACAGATGTCTAGGGATGCACCGAAACCAATCCAGTATCTGGTTTTGGTCCGATGCCGTGCCGTGATCATAAAATCCCCCCCGATACCACCTCACAGCAATGTGACATCAACGGCTCCGTCATGCAGGGGTAGGCTACTGAAGAGGAGCACTGTCAGCTGTTTGGAGAATTTTCTCTGTAAATAAAAGAACTGGGCTCTAGCCCAATGCATAATTGCACTTGAAGACCAGGCATTAATAATTAATAATAGGGTAGACTGAGTACAGTTGAGACCCTTTTTGCGTTTTGATTTTTCACACAAAATATACTGAATAATGAAAAAAAGGGAATTTCCACATGACATGCCACATGACGTTTCATTAGCTTGTAGACTAAGACAATATAAATCAATAATACCTATACGTAGTTTATATTTTTCACAATTAGCTCATAAAAATAAGGTGATTTTTGTCTCGACTGTACCCTTATGTGGTACAGTGGACACAGTACCATGATTCAGTTGAGACAACCATTTATGTTGAAGTACAAATAAATCAAACAGCAAGTGGGCAACATTATTGAACATTATTCAAATTATTACTGGTTAAAATGTATAAAATAGGAACAAGATAGGTAACACGCAGTACAAATGAAACCATTAACAACAATAACAAACAAAGGAAAAAACTGATTCAGGTTTCACTATCAATATGAATGCATGTGTAGCTGTAATGGGGGGGGGGGGGGGGGGTGTCTGGATCACTAAATCCACATGGGTACTTAAGATGCACGGGAACAACGTCATCAGACTTCACGTTCTTCATTCTTTCTAAACTGATATTGGGAATTCTATGATTTATTTTATTGACACTAGCCCAGGGAAATGTCCAGAGCACTGAGCTTTGAATAGAAAAAAAAGCATGGTACTTATGCTTGATCTTAAAGAAACTGGTACCGGTGCATCCCTAATGTTTTTTTTTATTAAACGTGTTTGAATCCTGTGACAAATCATTGTAGTCATACAGTACATTATGTATTTGTGTTACTCACCAATGGAATAAAGTGAAAATAAATGAATCCACTTGTTGCTGGGGACCACCTGGAGCCCCTTCAAGGACCCCTACATTTTTACTCCCATCACAGTAAAAATATAAATAGATACTTATTTAATTTCCAAATCCCTGAGGGCCATCTTCTTTTTCATCTAGCGCACGGTCCTTCAACCTTCACGCAAGGGACCCCTTAGCTGAAAGAGAGACTGAGTAGGATCCCCCTCTTCCAAATATATTGTATACAATTGAGTTGCATATTAAACTGGGCCGGATGGATGGAAATAAAGGGTTATTATTTATACAATATCTTTTAACATTAAACATGCATTTGGAAGGCAAAGTGAATCCTAATATATAACTGCTTGGCCATCCCAGAGGCTGCCGTACCCATAGCAAACACATCTTTAATGTGTACACCCTTTTTTCACAAATAGGCCAATTTATCTTTGCAATTAATATGCTGGATTCATTTTAAAGTTTATTGTCATACATTTATATTTTTCCAACAAAGAAACTTGCAAAATAAATTTCATAAACCTAAATTTGGCAGCCCCCCTGAGGACCCCCTATGGGTCACGGACCCCTTGTTGAAGATCTCTGCTCTAGTGTAGGAACAATTCATTTTTCACAACCATCCACCAGCTTTAGCAAAAGTCATGTGACTCTGCAGAGTGAGGTAAGAGGTCCTCCTTGTGGTGTGACAGTGTAACAGCCATCCGGTCCCATACTACTGCATATTATACTACTTTGTCCTTACCATTTTAATGGGTGCCCCAAAGTAGTCTTGTCTAAATGTCTTAATGATTTATGAAATTCTCTCTAAAGCTTGATCTCCATCTCTGTGAGACACCACACTTTATTTATTTCAGATGGTCCTATTGAGTGTCTCTACACAGGAAGACAGTATTGTTAATGCTCAGATAAGCAGCCTGTCAGGTCATGTCAGGTTGTGTTGGCTTCTTCACACAGTTTATTGCTGTGGTGCTATAAAATCTCCCTGTCTATGTGTTTCCAATAGCAACCAAGGCACCTGTGGATATGGACCTGGATCCGGAGACGTGGGACAACAAAACTATCACCAGCGGCCTGAAGAATTATCTCAGGTCAGCTCGCCCCGACGTCTGCCTGTCCTTAGCTTTCAGGAGTCATTATTATCTCCATAATGCATCTGTGAATCCTCCCTGGTGTTAGTCATGCATTCAGGGCTGCCACTTACTCTCTAAGTTAGTCGGCTGCATTCAGGAGAGCCGCGTCACTCAGGAAATCAATGACCACTCTTCTCTTTATTCACCAGGTGTCTCTCTGAGCCTCTAATGACATTCAAGCTGCACAAAGACTTTGTCCTGGCTGTTAGTAAGTTATGAAACGTACCTGTAATAGTTATGAAATAACATGTGTTTTACCATGTATTATTTTTTTATTATAATAGGCTTGCATGAAAGAGAGATTCTTAAGTTGGCAGAGCATTGTCAAATTTAAAACACACACCACTGATGAAGCACCACATCAGGTTACTACGGTGGCCCTCAAGGAAAAGTCGCAGCCATAATTCACAGAACATGACATTTCACAAAGCACGACAGGGTTTCAGAAAACACGAGGTTTCACCAAACACAACATATTGGACAACACAACCTTTTATGAAAAACGACAGTTCACAAAGCGTGACATTCCAAAAAAAAACATTTCACAAAACATAAAGACATTCTAGAAAACACATTTCAGAAAACACAACATATCAGGAAACACAACATTTCACAAAACAGTACATTTTATGAAAAACAACATTTCTCAAAGAAGGAGATTCCCAAAAACATTTTAAAAGGCATGAAGGTATTCTAGAAAACACGACATTTCACAAAGAACAAAATCCACCCCCCACCCCAAAAAAAAATTCCACAAAGCATGTAGACATTTAAAAAAACACAACATTAAAAAAAATTACACACAACATATTAGAAAACACAAAATATCCCAAAACATTTTTATAAAAAACAACATTCACAAAGCAACTGCATTTGTATTGGCTGGGTATTACCATGCTAATATAGTAACAGTTTCATTAGAATATTCTTTCACTGTGATCCCAGTTACTGTAACACTTGTTAGATTGATCTAAAATAATTAATTGTCATTTTGTTTGTATTAGTATGTGATCTTGATCGTTTTCTACTTGTTTGCCTTTCTTCAGAGTCAGATGACCAGAACTACAGGGTGTGTGCTGTCCATGCGTTGGTTCATAAGCTGCCTGAAAAGAACAAGGAAATGCTGGAGCTACTAATAAAACACCTTGTCACGTACGTTCTCCTGTAATGTATCAGTTCCACTGCAGTCTCAAAGACATTGCTGGGACTGATTAAATTGCCTTCCCAATTTCGGGGACACTTTAATTCTGTTTGTGTTACTGTCACTAGCTGGGGAAGAACAGCATGTTATGTCCCTGTCCTCTACCTGCAGGGTGTCCACTCAAAGCCAGTCCAACCTGATGACGGTGTCCAACCTGGGGGTCATTTTTGGGCCCACCCTGATGCGGTCACAAGAGGAAACCGTGGCTGCCATGATGAACATCAAGTTTCAGAACATTGTGGTGGAAATACTTATTGAGAACTTCAACAAGGTAAGTCCTAGTTTGGCTTTGAACGCACAGTACTCCATTTAATGCTTACTAGAGGGGGTCCGAGTAGAGCCGCTGCTCCTTCGCGTTGAAAGGAGCCAGTTGAGGTGGTTCGGGCATCTGGTAAGGATGCCTCCTGGGAGCACGTCCAGCTGGGATGAGGCCTCGGGGAAGACCCAGGACAAGGTGGAGGGATTGGATCTCCAACCTGGCCTGGGAACGCCTCGGGATCCCCCAGTCCGAGCTGGTTGATGTGGCCTCGGGAGAGGGAGGTTTGGGGTCCCCTGCTGGAGCTGCTGCCCCCTGCGACCTGATACCGGATAAGCGGTCGAAGATGGATAGATGGATGGATGGATGGATGGATGGTTGGATGGAGGGGGTCGATCATTGACCTGCCTCCCTCTCTACGTTGTGGATTCTGTCGACTTGTTTAAAAAGCAGTTGAAGACTCTGCTGTTCAAGCTGGCTTTAGTTTGTCAAGAGATTTTTATGGTTGTTTGTTGTGTTTTCTATTTTGTATTTAAATGTTATTTATTTTATCTGTGAAAGGTGCTATACAAATACACTTCACTTACTTACTTACATACTTAAAAGGAATTTTATTGCAAAATTCACCAAATTCATGGCCAAAATCCAGATTTATTTAATTTATGACAAAGAGTCACTGAGCATGACCCTGCATGCGGATAGAAAATATGCATAGCCTGTTTTTAACATGGTATTTGCAATTTAATATTGCATTATTAATAAACCAAATATCTTGATTTATTAGATTAGAAACATAATAATTAAATTGAGAAACTGTTTATAGATTAAAAAACCAAGTTTGATTGTATCACACCTCTGTTTGTATTTTACCTTGCAGCAGGGTCAATATAGTCTCGTTTTGCCAATCATTCCTCCACAGCGCTGTGGAGGAATGATTGGATAGTCCACACCGCATTCGGATGGGAAGAAACTGTGCTCTAGTTTAATGGCATTTCTTTAAACCAATCCCAATCATCGTGGGCGGGGCTAAGCTCCGGACGGAGCCACAGTGCCACTGCTAAATAGTCACAAAAAAATGTCTGTCTGTATTGTATACCAGTCTGTACTGGTAAGGAATACATTGTGTAGTAATCAGGGCTCCTTTCTGGACCTCCAGATCTTCCACCAGCCTCCGGACCCCAATGTACCCCTGCCCCAACCCCAGAGCCGGCCTGGCTCTCGCAGAAGCAGGGCCATCTGTCTGTCCACGGGGCCCAGGAAGCCCCGCAGCCTCTACACCCCAACACTGTGTCTGGCAGATGCAGAAAGTGAGTACCAAAGCAGCGATTACCGCCACAGGTCATCATTGTCAAATTTCCTAAAACCTGCTGGTGACCTCTCTCTGACATCTGCACACACTAACTTAATGACGCAAGTACGGTGCCTCTGCTAAATCGTCTCGGGAAGGAACTTGTTTTGGAGGAACATGTGTACTTAGGGAGGCGAGCTCGGGAATTAAAACAGCTGTTGAGTGTGTGATGAGAATTTGTTTCTCCTAAAAATAATTTGATTGTTGGTTTGAGCTCGGGGGGTAAATCCACTAGTAGGGGTAGGAATCACTAGACACCTCCCGCTACAACGTCATCATGATACGTATGCCACGATACGATATTATTGCGATTTTAAACATATTGCAACATTCTGCGATATATTGCAATGTATGACCTTTTTTCCAACTTCTAATGTATCCCAATTTCAAATGATGTCCCCAAAAGGAAACTTTGTCAACATCTGTTTAACTAAAAAGTAACATTTCTTTTTGCTCATATCACTTAAAATGGGACAAACTGACCAACACATGCAGTATATTAGAATAGATCCATACTTGGCGACTGGGTATCGATACAGTTTTGCCATACTATGGTGTATCAATCTTTTCCCCCCCACTCAACTATGGTATCAACTAGAGTTTAGAATGCCCACATAAAGAAAGTGGACGGCTGTGAGTTCTACTGCGACCTGCGGCTCTTTGGTGCATGCCCCCCCCCCCCCTTCATGTCTTCAGCTGTACTATAAATAAAGGCTTCAAGTACCCAAAAAACAATCTTTAAAAAAAGAAAGAGGACGGTGAGGGACATCAAGCGGGCCCGGAACGATCCCGTTAATGAAACGTCGCTGAGATAGACTATTCAGGATCTGATCTGACGTGCAGAGAATGTGCTGCCACTCGCGTGTGCGCCCCACCGTCCAGTGTAAGAAAACTGGCAGAGCATCCAGATTGAAAATATTGCTTCAGAAAAAAAAAAGACATTTTCATTTTCAGTGAGCGTAATCACTCCTTCACTCAGCAGGTTTTAATGAGGGCCCGGTCTGCCTCTTCTCTGGTCCCTGCATAGGTGACACTCTCAGCAGCAGTGCGAGCAGCACTCCCATGGGCAGCATGGAGTCCTTGTCCTCCCACTCCTCGGAGCAGAACAGCTCCTCCAAAACCGCTTCCTGTTCTCAGGCCAAGGACAAGTCGCTGCTGGACCTCCGCCGCTCGCCGTCCCAGCTCTCAGACGGCCCCAGGAGCGCTCTGTGTGTCAGCAGCCCCGAGTCCAGCTCCAGGGAGGACACCGGGCGTACAGATGGAGAGTCCGAGGACGCACTCAGCCTGTCCTCAATAGGCACCGTAGCCTGGCTGTCTCCCGCCCCCAAAAAAGCCCCGCACTGCCGCATGGACCTCAGGCCAGCTCCGCTGAGCCGCTCCGCTGCTCCCTCTCTGAAATCACTGCATATATCTGAAGGTAGGATGATCATCAAGTGATTTCATTCTGATCAACAAGGTCCCGATTGGATTACATTTCCCAAGTTAACATCCGTTATGTTAGGGAAATTTAACTTACAATAAAAATTTTGATATTCTCAGAAAATGTATGCTGTGAATTATACAAGCAAGAAGTAACCCTCAAGTATTCCTTTTCTGTAATGCACCAGATTAATGTATACATTAGGAATTGATAATCTCGGGGTGCCCGAGGAGCTCACCTGGTAGAGTGTGCGCCCCGTGTACAGAGGCTCAGTTCTCGCCACAACAGCCGCATGTTCGACTCTGAACTGCGTCCCTTTGCTGCATGTCATCCCCCCTCTCTCTCTCTCTCTTTTAAGTCTAAGCTGTCCTGTCAAATAAAGGCCTAAAAATGCACCAATACAATCTTAAAAGTTGATAATCTCCCCCAAAATATTTTAAGTGCTCATATTATGCTTTTAGACTTTACCCATTCCTCTATTGTGTTGTACATAGTTTTTGTGCATGTTATTTGATTACAAAGTGAAAAAGCCCAAAGTCCCCCCAACGGGACTTCAGAAGGAAACACTGTTCACAGACTGCTCCAAACAGCTCTGCTGTAGTCCAGCCTTTACTTCTGAGATCAACGTTAATAATAATAATGCTCACCCAGCTCCTAGCAGGGCATACTCTGCTTCTGACTGGCTAGTAGTCCTTACCTAGGTACTGTCAGGGCCCTCGTACTCTGCTTCTGACTGGCTAGTAGTCCTTACCTAGGTACTGTCAGGGCCCTCATACTCTGCTTCTGACTGGCTAGTAGTCCTTACCTAGGTACTGTCAGGGCCCTCATACTCTACTTCTGCCTGGCTAGTAGTCCTTACCTAGGTACTGTCAGGGCCCTCATGCTCTACTTCTGACTGGCTAGTAGTCCTTACCTAGCTACTGACCATCTCTGTGTCTCCCTCAAGGCCACAGGAGCTGCTCTGGATCTGTTACAAGTCTGTCCAAACTGGATCCCAGTGAGAGTTTAAAGCCTGCCAAGCAGCCAGACCTTCCACCCAAACAAGTGCTGCGCTGCAGGAGGGACGCCTCCGTCAGCAACGGCTACCAAAGACCCGGCTCAGTGTAATCACCTACCGACCACTTCTCATACTGTACTATGTGATATCGACTGCAGTGTAATGCCGTCTATGAAATCTTGTCCTGTGGACATTTTATTTATTATTCCTTGCCTAAGACCCAGTGCTGAAATGATAAATTGAATATTCAGTTAGCTTTTGGCAGAATACTACAATTGCAATAATTGATTAACAGCTGTTATCTTTTGTGCTGCTGCTTTACTTTGTTTTTTGTCTGTCTGAGAAAACAAGTGATTTGAAGGTGTTAACTTGGCTCTAGTAATAAGATAAATTATTAATGACCACAATAGTTTGTTTGCTGTCTTTGTATATATACATTTATATATTGAAAACTTTATATTGAGCTATTTATCTTCGACAAAGTCGGAGGATATCGCCTCGTCACTGTTTGAAAACTTGTAAAACCTCCAGACAGACAGATGTCAAGGAGGGCCCAAAGCATGGATATATGGAAAGAAATGTACTCGCAGTTTCATGTGCCCACACAAAATAACTGCAAGTCAATCAGGCCTGACGAGTTTCTTCCTCCCGCTCTCTCTCCATCTCTCCGTCTCCCCCTCCCTCCCTCCCACCCTCACTTCCTCTCTCCTTCTCTTTGTCTCCCCTTTCTCCTTCCCTCTCTCCTTCTCTGCCTCCCTCTCTCTGCCCCCCCCTACTCCCTCCCTTTGTCCTTCTCTGCCTCTCTCCGTCTCTATCTCTCTCTTTCTCCCCCTTTCTCCCTCCCTCCCTTCTTCTCTGCCCCACTCCGTCTTTCCCTCTCTGCCTCTCTCCCTCTCATTCTCTCCCTCTCTCTGCCTCCCCCTCTCTGCCCCTCTCCCTCTCTGCCTTTCTTTGTCTCACCCTCTCTCTGTCTCCCATCTTTCCGTCTCTCTCTCTCCGTCCCTCCCCTCTTATTGCCAGCCCTCCCCCGGTCTGTTCATGAGCATTGAGCATGGAGAGCTCTCTCAGATCCGATGAGTGTGTGTTGACAGATTTATGTATTTTCCTCTCTGGCTCTGATTCCACCGTGCCTGCTCTGGGGTTGATGTGACCCAACAGCAGGCTGCACTCCTCCTCGCTGAACAAACACATTGTTTGACTTAAGAAGCAGCCACGCAGTCTCTGGAGCAGCTCCCTCGTACAGCACCCAGCTCGCCCCAGGCTCTGCTGACTCGGAGGGTGCTGCCCACAGGGTCATGAGCAACTTGGTAACATAGTTTTACTCCATCCAGCACCGTGCTGGAGCCGAGTCGCCCAGAGGAAGGAAACCTCCCGTTCTGTGTAGTCAAGCCTTTCACCTCGCTCTGAACAATGAGGCGACGCTGCCAGGGCCTAGAGAAAGTGGACCCACTTGTTTTTGTTTAGGTTTAGTTTTATAGACAATGATATCTCAAAATAGATAACACTAGTATTATATTATTAGCACATTTTTCTTTCAGCGACATGATTCACCAACCACATTGTTTTTCCGCTGTTCTTTGCATCCCTGACCCAATCAGGTGTGCTGAAGTCCTGTTTCTATTATTTTGTTTCAGGGTCGCTGCCAGAGCTCTGCTTTTTGAAAATGCCACTTCCCCGCAGTCGGTTCAAGTCGGAAGGTGCTGTAAAAACATGACACCACCTTTAACAGTCTTCTCTTCTACTATCTCTTCCAATCTTGCTTTGAAAATGTTAATTAAGTAAACTTATGTCAGTAGGAAAATGTTCTTAAAGTATTCAAAGTAAAAGTATATGTGTGTGCTGACAGAACACACCAAGCCTAGATTCCTGTGTTATGTAAAGGAATCCAGCGGTGGAATGTAACTAAGTACATTTACTCAAGCACTGTACTTAAATACAAATTGTAATGTACTTGTACTTTACTTAAGTCTTTTCTTTTCTTTTCATGCCACTTTCTACTTCTACTCTGCAACAATTCAGAAAGAAATATCTTACTTTTACTCCATTCATCTGACAGCTTTAGTTACTTACTTTACACATGTAGTTTATAAATTCTAATTCTCTTCCAATCTGCCGTGACATCGCCTGTTTTTTGTTGTCTTTACAGAGACGCCAAAGCGATGTACTCCTGCGAGGCGGAGCACAGCCACGAGCTCAGCTTCCCCCGGGGGGCGCACTTCTCAAACGGTAAGCAGAGCCAGAGCTAGGCAGGAGGCTCCGCTTCAGTAAAAGTACCAACACCACGCTGTCACTAGTAAAAGTCCTGCATTGAAAATGTCACTCAAGTCAACGTATATCAGTAGGAAAATGTACTTACAGTAATACAAGTAAAAGTAGTCAATGCAGAACAATCCTCCCATTTTAGATACTGGAAACGAAAAAAGGGTAGAAAGCGTCAAGAAAAAGTGCTTACATATTGTTGGGTAGTTTTATTTATAATATAACGTGTTTTATACACTATGTGTGTTCTGTGTGCAAAAATTATAATATTTAAAGTAACTAGTAACTAAAACTCTCAGATGAATGCAGCGGAGTAACTAAAGTAACTAGTAACTAAATCTGTCAGATGAATGCAGCGGAGTCACTAAAGTAACTAGTAGCTAAAGTAACTAGCAACTAAAGCTGTCAGATGAATGTAGCGGAGTAAGAAGTCAAATATTTCTCTTTGAAATGTAGCGGTAGAAGTAGAAAGTGGCATGAGAAGAAAAGACTCAAGTAAAGTACAAGTACCTCAACATTCCTAGTAAGTACAGTAGTCCAGAAGTTCTCCCAAACAGCATGCATGCCTCCTGTCTGCTGTGTGCTGGCAGAATTCGCCAAGGCTCGTTCCCTGTGGTCTGTGGAGGCATCCAGCGGGGGAATGTAACTGAGTACATTTACTCAAAAACTATTCTTAGGTACAAATTGTAATGGTATTTGTACTTTACTTAAGTCTTTTCTTTTCATGACACTTTCTACTTCTACTCCGCTACAATTCAGATTGAAATATTGTACTTTTTACTCCACTCATCTGACAGCTTTAGTTAATTACGTTACACATTAGGATTTTTACACATGTAGTGCATAAATTAAACTCCCAGACAATAAAACAGTCCAGCTGAAATGATTAGACCGTTACACTTTCTACAGTTGCATTGAGTGTTTTTTTCTTTAAATACTTTAAGAACCGTTCCCTGATGATACTTACTCACTTTGACTTAAGTAACATTTTCAATACAGGACTTTTACTTGTAACAGAGTCTTCTCACAGGGTGGTATTAGTACTTTTACTTACGTAAAGGATCGGAATACTTCTTCCACCCCTGGATGCATCACATTGGTTTGCTCCCATCCTGACACCCCCATATGCATTGCTAAAGTATAAACAGTCCAGGATTTTTTTTCATTGCCTTTACTTTTTCCATGAGGAGATGACTTGGCCCACAACCAGTGCAGGCAGGTCACTGTAACCCGTGATGGAAGGCACTAGTCTCTGTTTCCTGTTAACACACGCAGCAGAGCCAGCAGCCACAACAAATGCTCACAGGACTTTTATTGCTCTTAATAATATTAGGCCAGTTTTCTCTGCCTCCTTATTCAACTTAACTCACCTAGATTGTCTTAGCAGATCATTTTTAAAGCCGTCATCTTAATTTTGGTCCATCCTCGCAATGTTTTTTCTGGTTGTCTTCACAGTTTATACTATGTGTGTGTGTGTGATTAAGCCGGTTGATGCTGCTTTCAAGCCTGCAAAGTGCTCCATAAGGACTGAATTCAAAGAGCAGTCTTTCTCTATCTGCTACGCTGTCCATGTTTATTTTTCTGCCAATCACCTTCTTTTTTTCTTCTCTAAGTCTGGGACATAATGGAACCAAATCAGACTGAGTGATTCTAATCAGGTTATACTGGATCAAGAGTCTGCTTCTCTTGGATATTAAAGTGGTTTCTCTCTTTTTGTCCGGCAGTCTACCCGTCTGTTGAACCAGGCTGGCTCCAAGCAACATACGAGGGAAAAAAAGGTTTAATCCCTGAGAATTATGTTGTCTTCCTCTAACAAGATTTTAAACATTGGGTCTTTTTCATGGCATCCATGAAAAAAAAAAAAATAGATTAATAATACACAGTGATGATGTGTGTGATGTTCAAGTTATGTTTGTGTTTTTGCTGGTAGCTGACATTCCTCTTAGCAGATATTAAGCAGGGCAGTAATTGCTTTTTTGAGATCTATGTAATACAATGATATTTTATTGTTAGATGTAAATATGTATTACCCATCGACTGCACTGATGTTTTAGTCCCGGTATTAGCCGACAGAATCAAAAAACAATCACATTCAATTTCACATGTTTTATTTTCAGAAATATATTATATTTTAACTTCCCATTAGATAAACACCCCACTTTCCTTTCATCAAGTTGTTCATGAAAAACTGTCGAGCTGCAAAGATTAATCAATTGATCAGTTATTTGTCAAGTATTCAATTAATCACCAGTTATTTTGATAATTGACCAATCAGATTAAGTCTTTTTTAAAGTACAAATTCCTGCTTCTTAAATCTTCTAGTTTCTTCTCTTGTGTGTGACAGTAAACTGAATGTCTTTGTGTTGTGTTGTGAACAAAACAAGACATTTGAGGACTTTGTCTTGGGCTTTGGGAAACACCGATCCACATTTTATAGAACTAATCCCTTCATCCAGAAACTAATCCACAAATTAATGGATTATGAAAATAATCCTTGTTGCAGCTCTACATATCTGTAGTTTCATAGACATTTTCTATTAGCTGTAATTGAACAAACTGTGATTTAAAATCATGATATTAATCTAATCCATGAGAATCTAGTAGAAAAACCATAATAGGTTTGCACCTTAACTTTCCTGTTTAGGGCTTGTGATCAGTGTTCTTCCCCTGAACCTGGTCCCTGCTGCAGTGCACTTTCTGGTGAGCTACCCGCTACTGTACTCCACATTCATGCTCGTGCTAGGGATGGCTCCATCAGCTTACTTGACCCCCGATCCACAAATCCAATACTTGTAATTGCCTAGATAAAAGAGCTGCACACTGTTTTTTTGTTTGAAAGCTTAAAACATTTAACAGCAGTTTGGTAAAACGCACTAACACAGTGAACTTCTTCGTAGAATGGTGGAGAACGGTGTCCTCGATCAGTTGAAAAATACCCATTTCGGCTCTGATCCAATACTTCCTGATCTGATACTATCCAATACTTCCCAATGCATTACTTCCCGATCCAAAACTTCCGTATCTGATACTTCCCGATCTGATACTTCCCGATCTGATACTTCCTGATTCGATATTTCCCTGTCCGATACTTCCTGATCTAATATTATCCAATTTGATACTTCCCGATCCAATACTTTGCTACTGATACTTCCGATCAGATACTTCCCGATCCGATATTTCCCTGTCCGATACTTCCTGATCCGATACTACTCAATCAGATTGCGACATCCCTAGCTTTTGCTGTTCATCTGTTGTTGCTATTCAAAAAGTATTTACTTCTTGTGTTTTTATTAGTATAAATGATCACACCAACTATATGCCCTAAGTAAAAGTGTTTTCATCACGTCATGAATTCTATGTTCATAAGGTGGAGCTTTCCCCGTTAAAGCCTCCTGTGGTACTGTACTCACTAGTACACTGATGCACTATTAATGAACACTAGACATGTATCAGTTTATATTATGTTAAAGATACCATTACCTGTAAAATGTTCTAATAGTGTTTCAGAAAGAAAAAGATAAAATAAATACAACAATCAACAACTGAAAAACGACTCCACACTAAGAGTCTTTCTCTGGGGGCCGTATATGTACTTGGGAAGGTATTTGAGGTCTGGTACTTGCCCGGATCAGGGCCCTCTTTTCCATTTACAGCATTAAGAATGTGAGGTGCCCTTGAACATTGATGCTGGAATAATACTCCCTACAAACTGAATCTCCAGGGGGAAATGATTGACGAATGATTCATATCCTATCTTATATGGCAAGCATGTTTCCTTGCAATAATATACTGTGTGTTGACTGTTCATAAAATAATAAATTAAATAAACAGCGTGATTTATTCAACCTGTGGTCCAAATTCTTTGTCACAATTAGAGAGTTTAAGTTGTATACTGTTGTAGTTTTCATTGAACACAGAAATAATCCAGTTCTCTTCACATGTGATGGCGCTTCCTTCCTATCCTTGTGACGTTTTACAACCGGTGTTAGGGAAGTTAGATTTTTGGGTAACTTTTTTTTTAATTTTGTTTGTTAATTGTACAGCTTAAAAAAACATATGAACATATTTATTTCATTTAGAGTAAGACCATGTGCCAAGGAGAAAGGGATCATATGTTTTTTTACAGATCTGTATGCTGATGTTTAAGGATTCATTCTGACATTGTGAAATGGGGGATTTTTGAACTATTTTGTACAACTAATGCCCTCACTTCAAATCTGTCACATGCATCCCATCAGCATTTGTCATTGTGTGATTTAGATGCAGATCCGTACGTAAATGAAAAGCTTTTGAATATGTTGTTATAAACACATTAGGGGTCTCTAATTAGGGCGTAGTGCAGCCTTGGTGGAGATGTGCTCTAACTGGGTTAAATCTAATCACTGAAGAGAACAGGAAGTTTTTGTTTTTTTTATCAAATATTTTACTGATGGTCATCTTCTTATCAGTTTCTCCTCCCTGTGAGTCACTGCTGATGACCCGAAAAGAATTTCATTAGTTTAAAGGAGAATTCCGGTCAATTTCAATATTTAGCTCTGTTGTCTGTCAGTAGAGAGAAACTAACCAATCAGGTCTGTCAGTAGAGAGAAACTAACCAATCAGTGCTGCCTAAACCCGAGTTATCCTCCTGCGAGAGTTAGCACCCAACAGGCTTCAACAGGGCAAGTTTTAAACCTGTTTTTAGTCTCTAAACATGTTCAACATTAACCATTAAAAGTGCCCCCCCCCCCCATGTGCAGTGATTATTTCTGAGTGAACACAGTGAATCTGACTGCTGGAGATGTGACAGAAAGACACGAAAGTTGTGTTAATTCAGCTGTGTGTAGTTCCTGTGTTGAGAGGCAGTTAGACCTTAGGGACCGTCTAAAAACTACAACCCAGAAAAGAGATACAAACATATCCTCCACATTTACAGACCACAGAGCTACATGTTGGAATCGACCAGAATTCTCCTTTAACTGGCAGGTCTCAATGTCTCCTACATCAACTTTATGTTATAATATGGTAAGTAAGCAAGTATTTATTTTTATTTTTGAAGCTTCAGTACAAAAATATTAGGATCTCTAGTGGTTTTCAAAACCTACTGTATATCAGCTAGTAAGTACTCTCTATAGACAAGCTGTAGGATGGGAAAGGGTGGATAAACCAGAGTTATACACAGGCGCTTTATTGATTTGTCTCTCTGAATTTATCATATTAAAGAGTTCTGTACTAAAAAACATATTTTAAACATGTTCATTCTGTTTTACCTCATAATGTAAAAGGGCTAAGACCGTTGGAAGGCCCTTAACAAAAGTAATGATGACTACAATAGTGAAGGCTATAAAGAATCCAGTAACTGTGGGATGAAGAATCCAGTCCCAAGATGTCTCCGCAGATTAGGGATGTCTGTGCCGGCATCATCACTTGGTGTGGAATGTGAGGGGCCTCACCATGCCGGCCAGGACCTTGGGAAGCTGGGAGGCAATGACTTCTGACATCATCTCGGGAAACTCCACTCGCATGGCATCCGCCTGGATGAAGGTGCTCAGGCAGAACAGGTTGACCTTTTTCACTATCTGTCAGAAAGGAGACATTCATAATGGTTTTGGTCCTCATTAAAGTAGCAGTTAGATTAAGGCTACATATACACTACTACCTTTTGGTTTAAAAAACGTATATCTTTTGCAGCATTTCTGAGCCCCTAAAACAGAGACACTTGGAAACACTGCTGCCGCCGTTTTGGTTTGAAACCTCTGTGGTTGCTAAGTAGTCTAGACGGGCACAAACAGAAACCTTTTGGTGAGACTAATCCACGTCAGCCAGCCTTATCAGTTAGGCAGCTGACATGATTTTCAACCGCATGGTAACATCAGACAATCTGTTTCCAGTTTGCACCAGCCTGTTACAACCCGTTACCCCTGTTTTCACAACCTTTTACCCGTAAAAGTGCCCCGGAACGACAAACCCGTAACTTACTACCCGTGACCTCATACCTGATCTTTGTACTCCCGGGTACAGTTTTTGAGGGCACACATTCATAAACAAGATTGGCGACGTACAGACGCCAGTGATTAACGTTGAGGAATAGAAATAAATAGGCAACATAAAGCAATTCCTATTTAGAGATTCTGGAAAATGTCAATCAATCAGTCTACACAATCACCCCCCCCGTTTCTGTCTCAAAACGCAGCTTACAATGAAAACTCAGCAGTGTAGATGTAGCCTAAGACCTGAGTCAGTGCTGCTGGGAGGGAGCAGAGCCTACCTCGTGCATGGCGTCCATCAGTTTGGTGAGGTGGTAGAACCGCTGGGAGCTGGCCATCAAGCCCTTGTCCCTCATGTGGATGGCCCTGGTCAGCTCCCGGATGTAGTTCTGTCTCATCTCTTCGAATGCTGCCTGACTTTTGAGTCCCTCAAGAGGCACTGCGAACAGGCAGAACTCAGGTTAAACAATACTTTTCTCTAAAATAGGACAATGATCAGCAGGGCCAGGACAAAAGCCGAATTCCGCAGAATTTTCAGCAGATTTAAAAAAAGAAATGTATAATTAAATACAACTAACTCTGAATGTTAACACATCTCCACCCTAAGCACCCTATACACAGGCTACTTAGGTATGTAGAAGCTAGCTGCTAGTCTGGGCTGTGAACATTAGGTGTGTAGAAACTAGCTCACCCAGAGACTGAAGACAAAGGACATTCAGAAACCGGATCTCACTCAAAACACCATGGATGTTTTTTTCTAAGTTTGTATGCCTGTGGAAGCACGTAACTTTTTCATAATATGTGCACTTTAACAAGCGAAACAAACAGTAAGGAAATGTTTGTTAAGACCTTACATGCTGCCGTGTTAATCAATGTCTTTCAGTCAGTGTAAAAATTGGACTTGATAGCAGTGGCTACATAAATCTTGCCACGGTCCATTCACCCTGAACACTCCCGGTATTGTGCAGCTCTACAGTAGACAATCATCAAAGCTACACATCTCTGTTGGCAACACAGTATTACTCAGCGTGGTTAGTTCAAACAAGAAGGTCAACAAACAAGGAATCAGGAGTCTGATTCAGGAATTCATGAGTCTTCTGGCTTTTACCTGTGTTTAGTAATATTATGGCTTTCATGCAGAGAAACTCCTCTCGGGTAACCTGAAGATTTGCAAACTCCTGAGGGATGAACTGTATCGCCAGGCAGAGGTCATAAATCGGCGATCTCCTCATTTGCTCCCTGGCAGACAGAAACATAAAATAGTTCATGTGTCTGAACAATCCGCTCTTTTTCATCAAAACTCTTTGCTTTGGGAAAAACGACCACTCTCATGCCTGTAATGCTTAATAGTTAATCATCAGGAATGAAAAGCCAACTCAAGTTGCATGTGGGATGACGGTCAACTTACTGACTAAGAACCAGATCCGGTGCAAAGTATAAATATTCACTGGTGACATTCTGAAAGGAGCGCCACCCGAGAGAGAAGACCATCAGGTTCATCCACGAGTACTGGATGAGGGTCATCTGATCAGTGATCTGAAGATTACGAAACCCTTAAACAGAAAAGAAAATCCTGTATTTATTGATTTTTTTCCATAGTAGATGTAATCTGTCAAAACATCTGTGCACTAATATACCATCAAGTACATGCATAAGTGGTGCAGTATATAGTTTTCCAGTAGTCATTGGGAGAACATTCCAGGATAAAGCCTGACATCCGGCCCGGGGCTCACGCACTCGATGTCAGGCCCCTTCCTCGCTCTCCAAATCTCTTCGCTTCACGAAACAACCAGATACTTAAATAATAATAAAGACTTACAAAGAATATGTTTAGGGCATTTCATCTCTAACTGGGACGTATACGGAGCGGTTGGTGGGATCGCTGTGGACGAAGTACACACGGCCATACACTGGTAAGAGCTAATGCACAATTAATGGCAATTTATCAAAACCACAATATGGACTAGTACAATTACCAAATTGCAGGTGGGGCGCAATATCTGGTAACGGCAAAATATGTCACAAAGCGTTCTGAATGAAGTATCGTGGCGCTGCAGAGACATTCCGGCCTGCACATCTTGCCCTACAGACTACAGAAAACATCTCTGTTTGCCAAAATAACACTATAATCATTTTAATATTTTTACTTCCTAATGAGAATAATAATACAAAACTAACCATTCCCTCCAATATCGTGATTAATGTTGCAATACCTGTCAGAATGATCGCAATTAGATTGAGTTTTCCTCATGTTGTGCATCCCTAGCGTTGTTTTCTCCTATCCCAGAATGTATGACACGTTACTCCACAGCGCTGTGGAGACAGGACTAGCTTTCCAGTAACATTTTTCTCAGTTTACACCTTTATTGCTAAACATTGCAGAAAACAGTTCTATGACAAATTATCTTTTACCACTTGGAATCACGTCTTTCATAACAGATACGCATGGCATTACAAGGCCTTCCATCTCAGGAAGTGTCTAAAGCTGAGACCTTCGGTCAGACCTGCAGGTAGATCCCCATGGCGACAAATGTGGTGACCCTGAGCTGCAGAGAGCCGTTACCTGGCAGAGACTTGGACCACTTCACGATCCACAGCAGCTGTTTCTCACACAGCCTGTTGAGGCTGTTGAGCAGAATGTGTGGGCCCTCGGACTGGGTGCTGTCATAGCCAGAGTACACAATCTCTGGTTCGATGTTTTCCAGGATGTTGAGGATCTGTTGGGAGAGCTGCACCTCACGGATCCCTGGTATGCAAGACATGGAGTTCATGGCCTGACTGTCGCTGGACATGGCCATGTTTGACTGGAACATCAGGGCCGGGGACAAACCCAAGGCTTTCAAGGCCCCGAAACGCTTCAGCTTCCTGCCTGTGTTATGAGAACAAGGCATGGTTACATGGGATGTCAAACAGCACAATTTTTGTCCATAAAACTTTGCAGCGCTTTAATGATCTATGCCCAGTAAATTCACAATTTGCAAAAAGATCCTGTTTGATCCAGATTCATTATTGTCTTTGGGATCTGAGCCGCTGTAATATTCTCTTTCCTGATCATGGATTCAAAGTGTGACTTGTTGTTACAGAACCAATCGGTTTCATTTCATTTGTGCCACATGGGTGCATTAGCTCCATGTTAGCATGCAAAAAAGAAATCCTACTAACTAGTACCTCCGAGCATCATTCCTGCTTGATAGCACTTTCGAAGGCGACAGGCAGGGCAATTTTTCCTCCGAATTTTGTCCACAATGCAGTCATTTCGCCCAGCGCAGAGATAACTAT
Organism: Etheostoma cragini; assembly: GCF_013103735.1. NCBI lineage: Eukaryota > Metazoa > Chordata > Actinopteri > Perciformes > Percidae > Etheostoma > Etheostoma cragini. The sequence continues at coordinate 1,509,651 of NC_048409.1, read as the reverse complement.
GATGGCCTGTGGAGTGAAAAAGAGAGAAGGCAATTCAACAGCACTTAATTTTCAAATATGTTTGGAGGAGGAGAGGCACATAATGAGGGGGGGGGGAGTGTTGAGGGGCTTTTGACTATTAACATGGCTACTTCATCCGCACAGAGGCAGCGTTCTGAGGAGAGAGCTGAAGAAGAAAATAAGATAGAGGCAAGGCTGTGAGGACAGAGTGACACGGCCATGCTGAGACATAATGACTCCTATATAATCTCACATGGCAAGATAAAAAGGAAAAACAAGTCCAAGACGAGGAACACAGTGAACACTGGTCAATGTGATACAGTTGCTAATGACTGGCAAAGAAGGTCAGTCAAATTGAATGTCTAACTCCCTTTTTAATGTACCAAAGCATTCACGGAAGACTTGTGGTAGCTGCCAGTGGAGATAAATATTTAATAACAGCGTGTAGTGTCGCCTTTAGTCTTTTTTTCTTTACGTTTTCATTGTTTAGTTCATCTGTTGGGAACAAAGCCCACTGATCAACAGAAAAATGGAGAAAAAAAATTGACATTTCTATTTACAGACACCCCCTAGTCCACTCTAGTACATTTGATCAGCTGTCACTGGCCAGATGTGAAAGGCATCTTGAAATAGAACATAATCTGTGGAAAAGGCAGTTCACCTGTCTTCTGTAGCTGATGATTGTTTTCCCCTTCATTATATGACAAAGTGTGTACAAAAAGAAAATAAATTGTAGGACTTGTGCTTAATGTGGAAAACTGGGGGAAGTGTTTTTATGCTCACCCTCTACTGCTCTTTTAAAAAAGACCTTACAGCTCCCGCAGGTTAGGACTCCGTAGTGGCAACCAGATGCCTCATCAGCACAGATCACACACACTCTCTGAGGCGGCATCCTGAAGAAAAGAACAAAAACACACATTGATGAACTCATCTCAACACGGCAGACGGGCCCATTGAGTCTTCAAGGAGAACACTCTGATTTTAAAATGTAAGCCCCTATGAATCTTGGGATATGTGGGTGAAACGGGCAGTAGCTCCATTGAGTAACATCGCGGGGTAAATCATCACCAAAGTTTGATCCACGTAGGATCAAAGGTAAGAACGAAATGTTGCTTTACTCTCTACTCTTCCATTCATGTTAACCCTTGGTGAATGTGAAGCTTGTTTAAGAGGCCTCTTGCTATGTTTGCAAGGAAAAGACAGAAGGAAGGACCATTCAGGGCCCATAGTTATATTAAAATATCCAGGTGTAGATGGTTAAAACATTTTTATTCAGTTATTTTTTTAGTTTAAATGGCAAAACTAAAACCAGACCAAATTGGATAAGATGTTCTCATTATCTCTTGTTTTCAACGTTATTTTTTTTAAAGAGACATATTACAGTTTAGACAGACAGTTATGAGATGACTCCTTATAAGACATACTTGTTTTCCACTTTCTTTGCAGAGATGGCCTGACTGAGTTCATAACGGGGAATTGTTGTGCAGTGGCAAATCATTTGTCCTAAAACGTGATTAATTACCATGCTCATCACTTTATGTAGGCAAACCTCTATAATCTGGCAAAACTGCTGTCTTATTCTATATTTTAACTACAACTGTCACACAAGTAGCAAACTTAGGCCCACATTCAAAGTTCACTGTTGACTCAGCTTTGATCAAAAGGTCAGATGGAATATAATCTATATATTTCCACAAGTGCCTTCAGGCCAACGTTTCTGGTAGTTACCCGGGGAATGCAGAGAACGGGGACGGGTTCCTCTGGATCAGGACCTGGTTCTGGATCCCATCGTAGCCGCTGACGTGTAAGAACGGATCCTCGGGTCCCCCTACGGACTGGCACCAGTGATGGGGCTCAGCCGGAGCCGTGTGCGTGTGCCAGCGGGGAGAGTCGCTCTTATACATGGCCAGATGCTGGGCTGCGTGCGCGTTGGCGTCAAAGTTGTTGTGCGCCTTCCCGGACAAAGCGCACCTGGAGTCCGTCCTCAGCTGGCTGGTCTCGGACTGGTTCATGTCCATCAGAAAGTTCGGAGCTCCCTCCAGCCCCGGTAAAGGAACGGCTGCGGCAGACTCCCCGTCACCGAGCCCCAGCTGCTGCTTCCTGTCGCTGTCACAACAGGGGTCCAGAACAGGTATGTCCGATGATGGATGAAATTTGGGACAGGGGCTGTCCATGATCACAGCAGGCTCCTTCTCATCTTTGATGAACTTGCACGCTCCGGTCATCGAGGACAGGCTTCCACTTTCGGACGCGGCCAAACTCGTCCTCTGAACTTCAGCGAAATCCTCCCACGGCACGCTGTCACACTTCACATAGTCACTGCTCCGGTCATAAAAATGTTTCCCGACAGGTGAACCATCGAGAATGGAGACTGCGTTGTCGCCGCTGGAGTTTAGACCTTGGAACAGCGCGCCGCTGTTTCCAAAATGACGCACGGAGGAGGAAATGCACGTTCCAGACTGTGACTCGTTCGATAACTTAGTGTTCATGTAGCCAGCTTCCACCAAGTCACTTACTCTTGTGTCGGTGGAGTCCGCGATGGAAGTGCTGATGCTGGTGCTCATTCTCCCGTTTGCTTTATTCTCCATGGTGTGGACCGTGAGGCGCACAGCGGAGACTGGAGTGCGCGCGGAGGTTGGACTGCGTGGAGGTTGTCGCTCAGAGACGTCCCTGTAATCCTCCTCCCCGTTGAGAGAAAGGCTGTGACTACGTCTTTCTTTCTGTCTTTCTTTCACACAGACAGATATACAATGTTCTGAATAATGCAACTGCTGTTGAAAATAAAGAAAGGCAACCGTTGATGGGGATGTCACGTGCGCAATTATGAGTACTTTCAGAAAATGAACCTGGCAGATTTAGGTATAATACAAGTAGGCCTATAGTTCCCCTTTCTGGCTGTAGGTGTCATGTTTCAAAGCTGAATGTGTGTGTGTGTGTGTGTGGGGGGGGGGGGGGTTCTTTTCCCTTTTTTCCACAGATTCCTATTAGTTTTCCTCATTCAGACTGAATAGTCCATCCTCCTAAGGTGCCAGGTTCTGAATCAATGCGCATCCACTCCAGAGATGGATGGTGTTATACTACCCTTACTGCTGAACAGCCAGCCAATGAGGAGCATGGATCACTTCAATGTCAAGGGTCACTAGACTCCACCCATGACGACACGGTTGGCCAAATGAGAAGATATTGGAGACTTGGTGCCGTTTGAAGGTGAGACATGATACCAGGGGCGTAGACATTATTTCAGAAGTAAGGGGGGGGCAGATTGTTTAGGAGAATTTTTTTTGGTTGAAATATCCTCTCCCATTTGTCTCTCCAAATCATGAATTCCAAATAGCCTACATTTCATTTATGGTTAATGGAAACACAGACATTTCCATAAAATAGCATGCAACCGTTTACTGTAGCATCTCGCCCAATGGGAAACCTGCTGACATGTTAATGGCCACATGGAGGCGGGGCATGCCAGTGAACCAAGTCTGTGTGCTTTTTTATTTTTTATTTTTTTTCTTCTTTTTTTTACATTTGTAGCTATATTACTCATAGAGGATATCCATTATATGATGTTATGCATGTTGACCATTTGTTGGATGTGCTGTGAATATTTTCCATGTCTTTACTACTGTTTGCAATAGTTTCCATTTTATCATTATGATACTACAATGCTTTCAGTAGGTTAATCATTATTACAAAACTCATAGTCATTCTTCCCAGTCCTGCTAAGTTCAACTGTAGGCCAAAACCCGATGTTGTCATCATTAGTATGTATATATGTATCTGGTCCATGTGAAGGCTGTTTGTAACCAATGGACAGGTGGAGGGGAAGTTGTATTTTCCACTTTGGGACAACTTGCAATCTTAGTGACAGTGAGCTAAGTTAAAGAACTCCTAAATTAGGAGTTCCATTTTATTCCTATGGCCTAGGAAAGTTCAATCAGTCAAATCCCAAACTTGTGATGTCATCAGTTATAGAGAGTGGAGCTGCTCCATAGACAATGACTGGGAGACTGATTTTCTTTTTCTTTTTTATATACCCAAAATGAGCTTTATTCTCTTGCAGTGTTCTCAGTGCTAAAACAGAAAATGTTCCCACATACTCAGAATATTCCTGAATGCATTCAGGCTCATCTATAACATCTGTCCCAATTCATTATCTATGAAGCGCTTCCACACTTTTACATAATGACATCACAGATTTAAGTTTCAGCACTCTAGTTTTTGGATTTGGGAGAGAGTTGTTCATGTTCACTAGTGTTTTATTACAGTGCCATTGACCATAGGAAGAATGCATTCTGTGGGCGTAGTTTCGCTGTTATGGAGGGTTATGTTAGGTCAGTTTGAATATTTCCAAATGCGCCTTCTGTATAGTGGTGCTCTATCATAAGAACATACGGCACTCTCACCTGCTTTGTACTCGTCAAATTTACATTTCTGTTATCTTGGTGAGATTACAGCCAGTGTTCTACTATTCAAGTTAATCAGCTGAGTGCGGATGTTGCTGATGCATGTGCTCATGATGCACACATAGGCCTTGGCCCTATCTCCTACGTCATTTGTCCGACAATATCAGAGAGGATTGTCATGCTGTGGCCTACTTTTACTTTGCCCATGGCTCCACCAGCCTTCAATTTTTGTGTAGTCTTGCATTGCCAGACCTTCCTCCACAGCGCTGCGGAGGAGGGTCCGGCTAGTCCACACAGCATTTGGGAATGGGAGAAAAACGTGCTCTGGTTTATTGGCATTTCTCTAAACCAATCACAATGGTCCTGGGCGATGCTAAGTTCCAGGCGGAGCCATGGTGTCTCTGCTAAATAGTCTCAGGAAGGAAGTTGTCTTGGTGGAACGTGTGTACGTAGTAGTTTTAGTCATCAACAGAAAACTCAGATTGGACAGATAGTCTTGATAGCTGTCTGGATTTACCCTGCTGAGATCTGAGGACCAGGTAACCATAGTCCTCAGATTGGACAGATAGTCTAGCTAGTGGTCTGGATTTACCCTGCTGAGATCTGAGGACCAGGTAACCATAGTCCTCAGATTGGACAGATAGTCTAGCTAGCTTTCTGGATTTACCCTGCTGAGATCTGAGGACCAGGTAACCATAGTCCTCAGATTGGACAGATAGGTAAGCTAGCTGTCTGGATTTACCCTGCAGAGACCTGAGGACCGGGTAATAGTCCTCAGAAATCCAGCAGAGTTGAATATTAGCCTACAACACATAGAAAGCGGGAGGTAAGGGACATCCAGCTGGAAAGACTGTGACATCCGGTGTAATTTCAGGCGGCACTGAAACAATCCTGGTAGTGGAACGTCGTAGATATAGACTATTTCTGATGCAAACCCATGTTCTGGTACTTTTTAAAATCAAATTTCTAATATTGCAGACACTTGAGGAAAATCAAAATCCTGCACACTGTTTTAGCTGCAGCATCAACATTTATTGAAGAAAACTTTAAAGACAATCTCTCTGAACCCTCATCATCAAAAGTGATATTACAGTCACTAAATGCAGTTTACTGGAACACATGGTGTGATCTCATACTAAAATAGTATGTTTTTTTAAACGGTGTGGCTGCTGTAATAACTGCTGTACCGTCCCTTAGCGTCCCTTGGGATAAAGGCATCACAGTAGCTCTGTTCAGGGACTTGACAGGTAGAGTCTGGGGGTAGCATTCCCCCCGGGCCTGGCTGAGATGCAGGTGAGCTGTTTGTCTCAGTGCCAGGTCAGACTGTTCCCAGACATTTGTCTTGCTTCACAGCGAGCGTGAGAGAGCACAACAGCATTGTCTGCTACGCTTTGAAAACCCACAAGCCCTCTGCGCTCCACTAAGGTGAAAATACTCAACACATATTTTATTTATATTCACTAAACGGTATGCTTAAGTGCTCAACATTTTAATAACACACATTAAAGAATCTAATGTTCTGTTGATCGATACCACATAACAGAAAAAACTGAAATCTCATAACTTGAGAGTTAAAGAAAGCTCTGAGAGCTGTAATTATTTTTCATTTATTTTTATGTTGTGTTTGACTGATGAGCATTTTTTTCACCTCCGTGCAGGCCACGGCCGTGGCCATTATACGCTGTCAATGACTACATTTCACACTAATGTCTTACAGGATCAAATGACATTTTCTATCCATTGTATCAACGGTCAACTTCACTGTGACATCTGATTTAGTGCTTTGTTGCTTAATCTGTAGACTATTTTATTCTATTTTTATCGAGTTGTTAAGTAGCCAATATAATGTCAGAAAAATATATTTAAAAAAAAAAATGGGTCAGTGTTTCCCAAAGCCCAAGATAACGTCCTCAAATGTCTTGTTTTGTCCACAACTCAAAGATATTCAGATTAATGTCCCAGAGGAGAGAAGAAACTAGAACATGTTCATATTTGACAAGCTAGAGTTATTGACTTTAAAAAAAAAAAATTACTCCAACCAAGTAATCGATTACATACATACATACATACAGTACAGACACATACATACACACATACATACATACATACACACATACATACATACACACATACATACATACATACACACATACATACATACACACATACATACATACATACATACACACATACATACATACATACATACATACATACATACATACATACATACATACATACAGTACATATACATACATACAGTACAGACACATACATACATACATACAAACATGTATATATACACACACATGCACAGCTGGACTTACATTAATACCTGGTCACTTTTATCACTTTAACACTGGATCCAACACTGACACTTTGATAATAATTGATGGTATTCTTTTTCTTTATTTGATGAATGTTCTTATTGTTGTTATCATTAATATTTTTACTGTTATTTTGTTGTTTTCATACTGTCTTTTTTATCTATTTTGTCATTGCAAAAACGGCTGCTGGAATTTTCAATTCCCTCGTGGGAGTCATCCCAAAAGGATTAAAAAAGAGAAGTCTAAGTCTATCTAGTTGATTACCAGTCGATTAATCTTTGCAGCTCTAGTCATAATGTTCTCTTCTCTGGCCAAAGTAGTAACAGAAGGATAGATTGGGACCATATTTCATATTTGAGCCGATAACAAATTGGTGACACTAATCTTGAAGTTGTGGTGATAGTAAAGATCTTGTGTGCTGCCGGGTTGAAGATGGGTAAAGCATTCATGTTATGGAGTTTGTAGCGTCTTTGCAGCAACATCAATGGCTGTCATGGCCACAACTCTGTGAATCGGCTTTATTGGCCTAGCATATAACAAATACAAGGAGTTTGAATCTGTACAGCAGAAAAAGAACAACAAGGCCAAGTCAAATCAATTTATTTTATACATATGTAAATGTCACAAATCAAACATTTGCCTCAAGGGACTTTACAGTCTCTACAGCACACAACATCCTCTCTACCCTTTGACCCTCCACTGGGATGACGAATAACTAAAGAGGGTGACACGTGTTACCCAAGATGGCTTTAACTGTATGCCTTCGTCCTCCTGTCCGCCACTGCCTCCACGCTGTCCCAACCTGGTCAGCTAGCTGGCCTTTCTTGGGCTAGATATACAGTGTTTCAACTCAAACCATATCATCTAAATGAAACCATATCATATAACAGCTGGGAATAGGCAGCACCACCATATATCAGCAGTCAGCATGTTAGTATATCAGAACTGTACTGATAGGGACAGGTACAGTACATGCATTTACACTAAGGGATAAAAATCAAGGATGTTAACCTTTTTTTTTTTAAAGCAGAATTTTCCTTTTTATCAGTTGTTTTGGTTCAGTAGTGTGTGTTCAGTGCAGTGTGGCCACTAAATAGATTTCCAATCTGTATATTTTCTTAGGAGAGTATAGCCAGCTCATTCTTCTGCTGTTCTTTTTGCTAAACATGATTTTCTCCCAGTTGCGTGATGAGCTGTGCCAGGGTCTCCATGTCGTGGTTGGTTCTTTCCAGCAGCTCGTAGCGGAGACTGGAGATGTCCTGTTTGATCTCCTTCAGTTCACCTGATGGTATGTGGGACAGGAAGTTAATCAGCGTCAAATTGGGTTTCGTAATTCAGCGATCCGGACCAGAGAAAAACTGTATCTAACACCTGCTGAACTCACCTTCCTTTATTTCATCGTTGTCTTTATCTCTCTGTGCTTTTAAGATGTATCTCTTGATGAGGCGATTCATTGTATCCTGTAATGAAGAATAGAGGCTTTAAGTCTTAAACTGATGAGCTAATTGTTCCTTAAGATTCAGAAGGAAAAAGAACGGATGCCAACTCTTCCCACTGAGTATGTTGGATTCAGATTCAAACTAAGTGATATTCTCTTGATCCTGCAAGGGGAAATTAATTTTTTTCACTCTGTTGTTTTCCAGTTGGGTTTTCATTGACACGCTTTATTGGTGCAAGTACCTCAAAGTGGTCTCTAGATGTGAGGTAGCCTACTAAAAGGAGTCTAAATAACATTGGAATATTATGTTCACATGCGTATATGTACAAAACTACTACTACCTACAGTCATGAACAGGTTAATTGGGAAATGAGTAATGCTTTACTTGGTGACGACAAAGCGATCCTTCCACACTCAGATCTTCCTGTTGCCTCAACTAAGATAAGAACACGAGATAAAAGAGAAGAAGCAGTGTGAATGTTTGAGACACTTTTACACCTGCAACTTCTAAATCTGACACAAGAGGGCCCTGTAGATCTGTATCAAAGAACATAGGTCAACTTTACCAGACCTAGTAGAAGTGTCTCTAGCTATTCACTTCCATCCATTCAACAAAGTAAATGTAGTCGTTTCCCTGCTTGAAATATAATTTGTATCAACGGCTGTTGTCTCACCTTGTTAAGCTCCGGCTCATCATTTGCATTTTCTTTGCTTTTGCCTTTAAGGACATCCAAGAGAAATCTCCTTATCCCCAGCAAGAGGGACACCACAGCTCTGGGGCTGGGGACCAGGTTGAAGGGCACAGGCAGTGTGCCGCCATGCTCAAAGTACGAGAACCAGAGCTTGGCTCTGGCAAACTTCCACTCCACGTCAGCATCATCCTGCCCCCACATCAGGGATCGGTAAGGAGGGGTACAAGCCAGGTGAAACATCTCATGAGCAACAGGAAGTTCATCCATTTGCGTGTCTAATGTGCCACTTTCATCTACATTTGTCCATTACATCTGCAATATTATTGTGTACGTTACATATACAGCACCTATTCAAAACTGAACTGAAACTTGACAACTTTGGCATAAATCAGCAGTAAATCAAAACGTTGATTGACACTTTTGTCAAGTTAAATTGTTCCCAAATGATTGTGGTCTCACAACAAAATGCTCATTGTTATCACTGTACGTTAGCCTTGAAAGGATGAGTGGAAAACAAATGCGACCAATGTTCGCCAAAACCTAATTTGATCTCCCACGTAGGAGATAATACCTTAAAGTGTATCTCCTAATTTTCCACACAACATTGGTTCATCAGAACACATATCGTCACTGTTAAATCCGTCAAGTCAGTCTGTTAAGTCAGAGCCTATGCACAGTTTCATTGTGTTTGAGAGTGGATATTTGTTGTTAACTGAGAAGGTAAAACCTTTTATTTATGATGTATATGCAATTCCCTTTGGATCGTGCCTCATTCTGCACGGCTTTCTCACTCCCAAAACCGCCTAATTAAAGCTATAGTGTGTAGTTTCTGTCACCCCCCTGAGAAATTCTAAGATATGACAACAAACCTGACAAACAATCTACATAATACCCCCCCCCCCCCCCCCCCCCCCCCCACGGAGGATTAAAAAAACATGATGAACTCATCAGAAGAGGTCCTTCTTAATTTACTTTGTAGCAACTCATTTAACAATGGCTTAAATGTAACAGACGTTTATCAAAAAGTTTTGCTCTAAAGCTTTAAGCCTAAAAGTTTATCTCATCAATATGTGTGGTATAACGTTTCCTAATAAGAAAATACACTCTACAATATTATCTTCTAGGAGGTAATATCTGTTACGTAGGAGATAAAAGTGTGGGAAACATTGCCCACATTTTCTTTTTTCACCTTTCCTTTCAGGGCTTCCAGAGCTTCCACATCACTGTCAGTACACAAGACACAAAAATGAATTGTAATGTAGGAACGGTTAAGGCGTACCTCAATTTCTTGGAAGGAGCTGTTGAACATGGCAATGAGCATGTTCAGCAGGACAATCACCATGATGATGTTGTACACCCCGTACAGAACATAGCCAGTATTCTCAATGAACTTATGGTCGATGTTAATGACCACTGATTTCACTTCTGACAAGCCGAAGATGGCCCAGAATAACGTTTTGAAGCTCTCTTCGAGTCTGGAGGAATAGAGAAATGGGTATTTATTAAGTGTAGTGCAACTACTGTGTTAGTTACATCATATTCATTCAACACAGATTGTATCCAAAAACACAATTGGAAAATATTTAAGCACACTGTCAAAAGGTTTTCAGGCAAAAGCGTTTCTGCAACAGTCTGTAGTCTTCACTCACGTTGTGAAGGCGTCGTTATGCTTGGCTCCGAGGTAGTGCGAGTACAGAGTGAACATTCCCACCATGAAAGCCACGAAAACAGTTATGAAAATCACCATGAACTTAAAGATGTCTTTAACTGTTCTTCCCAGAGAGATCTGCAAAGGGCCGAAGCTCTCGTTGGCAGGAAGGATGTATGCAATGCGAGAGAAACTCAGCACGACTGCGATTGCATACAGGCCTTCAGAAATGAGCTGCGGGTCTGAGGGCATCCAGTTGATTCGAGCTGAAAAAAAGTGTTTATACACTGTTGGTTTGGCAGTTTTCATGTTTTACACTCCATTTAGATACCTCGATAGAACTCAAACAGGGAACTACATTCAGCATGTGCATTTCTTCGTAATGATATAGCCAGAAAGTTAAATACTTTACACTTATCATGTTCTAGGTCTCAAAATTATGAAGATGAAAAAAGAATCCGGTAAACGTTTATAGACTCGCATCAATACTTCACTACTACTAATTTTTGCTGTGTATCTGATGCAACCAAGTCATTTTTTAAGAAGACTAAGAGTTCATGGAGTGGACATAGACATCATGCTATACGACCGACATTGAGTCTATTGTTTGTTATTGCATTATTAGGTTTTGGTAACCTGTCAATCAAACTAATTGGAGCTCCTAAACTTGATGAAAAGGCTTTGAAAAAGATTTGGCCAGCACCGATCAATTCTTCTTTAGGAGATCTTTGAGGAGGCGGTGACCCAAATCAGTTGGATCTGATGGCACCAGGCAGGAGGGACAGGTTACCAAACTGCAAGCTGAACACGGAATTTCTCGTTTGTGTGGCTTTCAATCAAGCTACTGAGAGATAAGATCTGTGTGTGTACTGAATGGGGGGGAACTCACCATTATGGTTGTTAGATGTGCAATATCTGGTAGGGCACTGGTGCAATATTTATAATTTGATACGGCATTGTGCAGTACATGAGTTATTGATTCCAGCATGATTCAGGGGAAATGTGCAATCTGGAATTAAGTATAATAAGAGGGGGCGGATTTGCTGTGGGTTCTTTCTCTTTTTTATGTGAGTGTGGGGGGAGGTAGGGGGGTCTTGTGTGAGGATTATCAGATTTTTGATTTTGACATTTGGATGCGATAATGTATGCTTATGTTTTCTATGTGTTTTCTGTAAGTTTATTGTGTTTATGTGCGATGCGTCACCATTTTTTGTTCTTTCCACTGCCCAAGACAAATTTATTTAATTATTGAATTTATTGAATGTAGTGATACTATTTGAGTTCTTTGGTGCACACTTACCCAGCTGGAAATACTGTATCTCAAAGGGCAAGGTCGTGTTGGACAGGTCCGTGTAGTGCTTGTCAACGTAACACTGGGCAGAATATGCATGCCAGAAAGCCATTAATCTGGCAATGAAAGAAGTCATGAAAATGGTCAAAATACTAAAGTCCAGAAGGTTCCAGGGTTCTGAGATGTATTCCCGGATGTCCTGCGACCAAATATCTCTACATTCTTCCCAGATCTTCCCTGTAGGCAAAGGAAATCACACATTTGGTTGACAGTCACACTCTATCTCTCTCAAATGAACCTATGGCTGATATGATTTGAATATCTTTGTATAAGTAAGGCTTGAATTGATAATCAAATCAAATAGGATTTATTGATTCTGAATACTGGCAAAGCTTGTTTGATATGGCTCCAAAGTCTCGCCTGTAGTGATATAGGAAAGTGTCACCTTGTCTTTTTTTCGGCTTTGGAAAGCTATAACCAGTCTGATTTATCGTGGTAGATGTCGTTAGAATACATATTAATCTATATGGGCAATTTCCTAGCGTGATAGATGTTTGGGGGTTTATAACCCTTGGCATGTCATATCCTTGACCTTGCAACAGCAGAGTGTGTGTGAGTGACAAAGAGATGGGAGAGGAGTACATGAACCTAACAGAAAAGATATATTGAACGTCATAGTAAAAGACTTGACAGCTAGTTGTGATTGTATACATGACATGGGACAGGGTGTGGGTGTTTACACTTATGACCTATGACCCAGGATATGATGAGAATCTCCATCCAGGTGAAGGTGGTAGTCTTCATACGAAACAGTTGTGAGGGGTGATCGTGGATGGTCATGTTTGGCAGCAGCGACGTTCCCTCAAAGCGGTCTGCTGCGTTCAGGACCAGCAGGCATAGAAATATCATAAAGGATGCTGCATGGGCCACAAACTTCAGGAACGGTCCACACATGAGTTTCCCTATCTGACACAAGTCAGAGAAAGGCAAACTGAACAACGTTGGCTTCTTTTTTTGCTTAAGTGTCATGGAGCAACATAAGAGTAATGTCACTTCTATTTTAACTCTGTTAGAAGGGTTAACAATGTTTCCGAAAAGACAAGACAATGAATGCTGAATCTAACTCTTACAGTAAAAAAAAGCATGACTTTTTTTAAACTAACCTTACTTGACGGTGCTATCCAGTACATAAGGGACAGGACAGGCAACCCAAGAGCAACACCAAGGACTAGGAGGAGTTTAACTGCTGTGGTCTGCTGACGGAGTCCAGACAAGTTCTCATACCAGATGGAGAGGAGTTGCTGTTGGCAGTTTGGATGTGCCACAAACTGAGAGGAGAAGAGAAAGGAGAGAGGAGAGACGAGAGAGGAGAGAGGAGAGAGGAGAGGAGGAATATTTGCAGACACAAGTGTGCAAGAAAAACCCACGGTCAAAAATCAAGTGCATCTATTCTAATCCTTAAAAAAATGAAGTTGCTTTTCTCACATGCTTACCTTTTTAACTTCATATTTTATTGCAAGTTTTAACCTGATGAGGTTTTGTCTGCCGACGGTCTCAGGGCTTTGACGGGATTCAGTGTCCCCATTTAAGATGGCCTTCACTTCCTCTGTGTTTTGACACAGATCCAGGAGTCCCACCACAAAGTCTTTACACTGCATGGACAGTTTTGTGTAATCATTCTATAACAGACAAAGGCAACCTATCAACCAGTTGATAGCACCCTGTAGCACCACAAACGTCAAAGCCTCAAGTCCTTTTGTAACTGCATCTTTAAAATGCTTCTCTTGTCTCGGCAATTCTAGTACAGGGGTCAGCAGCCTTTACTATCAAAATAGACATTTTTTTGACTTTTTCTAATCTGTCTGGAGCTGCAAACATTGTTGAGCTTGTCAACAATTTCTTTTGCAGTCTCTGCAAAGAGGGGCAACATTTAGAGCAGGGAGCTTCAACAGGGGGACCGTGACCCCTAGGGGGTCCTCAGAATCAGTGCAGGGGGGAGGCAAATTATTGTTAATGTTTGAAATTATTTTCAATGAATCCAACATATTAATAACAAATATCAATCCCCACGGAACATAGGTTTACTGGCCTGTAAGTAAGGTAGTCTCTAAGGTAGCCATCCAAAGATACAGCTAATCCTAAAGATTCACTGTGCCACATGTATATTTTAAAAGGAGAAAAAAAAGATTTATAAAATCATGGCAACAATTAAAAGACTGTTTTAATAGAAATTAAGTATTCTATGAAAAAATGGAATGTATAAAGCTTTAGGCCGACCTACAAGTTATTCCAGGCCAAATTAAATATGCAACATTTTATATATGTAGTAGGGGGTCCCTCCTCCAACTCTCTTTCAGTTAACGGGTCCTTGGTTTAAAAAACATTGAAGTCCCCTGATTTAGAGGATTAGGCGCTGGGCCTTAGAGGGATGTTGCCTATGACGCACATTTTAGTTGAGTGAAATGTAAATTGATGATGTAAGGATGAAGACAATAATAACATAACAATTATGAATTAAAAGTCATTCATTTCAATATGACTTTTTGTCAAAGTTGTGGGAGGGGGGCTCATGTTCCGCAGGTTGCAGACCCCTGTTCTAGTATAAAAACAGGTATGTTGTTTTAAATACTGCACCTTGAACTCCTTCTCAATGTTGGCCAGAACTGCCAGCTCATTGCTCAGCTCCAGAGCCGCCATCACTGGGTCTTCATTGGACAGGGACAGATACGCTGGACTGGCCAGACATTTGTATGCATTGATGCGGGATTGTGAATGGCTGAATGAGTCCCGCCTCTGCTGCTCGCTGCAGGCCCTGCACTGGCAGAAGTAGTCATGGGGCCGCTCTACACGGGCCCCCTTCACAAGCAGTATATGAACGATTTCAAACTCATGGCACTGAGAGGCCAGGATGATGGGAGTGATGTCGTGAGAGAAACGTGTGCCGTCCTCGTCATAGGCGAAGAAGTCGTCGTTTTTGTCCGCCTGGCTGGGACTGTTAGTCAGCCTCTGAGCATCTGCAAAGGCCGGATAGCTCAGTATGGCCTCCACTATACGGATGTAGCCCTTACTGATGGCTGAAAGCAATGCATCTCCTATTCTAGAGAGCTCTTTCTTCCTAAGAAGGAGCTTAGTTACCTCAAAGTGCTCATTGGCAACTGCCAGCTGCAGTGCATTCTGGCCCATATAATTCACACAGTTGACGTTAAGGTCTGGCAGCTCCTCAAGCATCCGCCTGACTTCTGGAATGTTGCCATATTCTGCAGCTTCTAAGAAGAGTTCCTCTGTCAGGGAAAGGCAGGAGGAGGGGTGAGCGCGGTACAGGTAACCGGCTGCCCGTAACGCTTGTCTCCTGGGTTTGCCTACAGCCTGCTGCTGCTGCATCATGGCTCTCCCTTCATTGCTCCACCTAAACACAGGTAAGCAGATGGCTGAAGACCTTTTCTTTGTAAATTCACTAAAGGTGCAGTAAGTGATGCTGGGCAAAGACCTTTGGAATTTGAACTCAAAAGCTCTGCCCCCCAGATTCATGAACATATAACCATTGGCACATTCCCGTGCTTCCTCCAGCCTCCGCGCCCCCCCCCCCATCAACTGTTGCTGATTGGCCTGAATAGTGTGGTTTGGCTTTCTGTTTGTTTTCCATTTACACAGCCAGGGCTGTGTGTTTCTCAACCAGAACAAAAAACAGAGAGCTAGGTGACAGTGTGGAGATATTTTTTGAATTTGACAAAAATTGTAAGTGCTTAACATCACACACTATATTTTTTGTATGCCAAAATATTAATATATACAAATTTCACTCTCACAGTCCAAATCACATACCCTGTCCTTACCTGTATTTTAAATGTGTTTTTCTTAAAAAGCAGACACTCTACTTGGATTAGTCTACTAGTTTGGGTAAATTAACATCAGCTCCATCTATATTTTAAAAAGGCCCTGTGAATGAGACAGTAAGGTAAGTCAAGGCAGCTTTATTTGTATAGCACATTTGAGGAACGTGGTAATTTACAACATTAACAAGCAGTAAAACATTTGTTAGAGAGAATTTAAAAACTGCTCAAATTGAATAAGACAGGTGTGAAATAGAGTTGCAGCGGAGCTGCAGTTTTCTGGGAGTTTGTTCCAGATATGTGGAGCATGATTACTGAACACTGCTTCTCCATGTTTACTTGAAGTAGTGAACGGACAGCTGGTCTCTGCTGATTTATAACTCGCCCTACATGTGTGACACCACCCACAGACTCCTCATCTGCTCTCCTGCGTTTCATGGCCTGGCACTGTCGTCCACTCAGCCTCTGCCTGATACTTACCAAGTACATGTTTTCTTCCTCTGTGTTCAGCGTCATCAAGTATTTGAGCGTTAGTCCAGTTGCAAACTTGTATTTACTTTTATTTAATTATGATGTTATCTACATTAATGACCGTACTATCAAATGACAGTGACCATCTCTAATACTAATTCTATTTTGTGTCATTGTCCAACAAGATAATGTAATTTCTGTTCACTAATTACATTTGAATAATGTAGTTATCTCAGGAGCTAATAGCTTCTTCACAGATAATGGCGGTTGATGACGACGCCCCTTCATTCAATCATAATTAGTGTTAATACAATTTTACTTAACTGAGAAATCTGATGAGTGCACATAGTGTAACCTACACAATATGTTCTAATAAAGGCCATTTACTCGTCTTTGGCATCGAGTGTGTCTCGGCTGAGAAAGGATCAAATATGAAAATGGTGCCATGCTGTTCTGCCAGGGACGGTGCAGAAATCACAACTCAAATGGAATGGATATGACATAAAAGAGATTGCTGTATTGTTTTTGCCTTTCAACTGACATAGCTCATTCCCTGTAGATTTACCTGCCTGGGTTTCTGAGAGTTCCTTGTGGTTTTTTGTGCTCTATTTCATTATGACAGGCAACTAGGTGATACTGGGAGATTGGAAAAGCAACTATAAAATTGATATGGCACGATAGATTCCAAATTGGAAGTTCCATCACTACGTTAAAGATACTGTAAGATGTAGATAAGATTATTCTGCAGTTAATGCCGTTAGATGATCTGTGTGCATTAGCATGTGATATTAACATCACACATTTGTAGCAACTTTAAAAAAACAAAAGTCACATCAAATCCCTCAACATGTAGGCGAGATCAGAAGACATCAGTGTAAATGTGACAATGAGAGGCACAATAGGAGATTTTAAAAACAATGGGACATTGGATAGGAAGAGATCACTAAGTATCAGTCTCACATTTCAACAATATCATGGGCCTGAGACTTTTCCTTTGCAGCTTTACACACACACACACACCCCCACACACACACACACCAATATTTCTCAATTGATTTTTGACGGCAATGATATTGAAAATGCAATCATATTCAATGTGCATATTATATGTGTCACATCATTAATATTCCAAAGTCACACAGGATGGCCCACTCACCTCCACACAGAAGACGAGTGTGCCAAATGACTTCATTTTCTCTTCATTAAGTTGTTGCGAGCCCAGACTACGTCCAAAAGCGAGCAGCTGCAGCCCATGTCAGCCTCCAGACCACCTGTCTGACACCCTGCGTCCCACCCATAGACTGCATGTAAAACTGGTCCCACCTTGGGTCTGGATGGCTCTGGATGCTGACGGCGCTGCCTCTGCACGCCCGGTGGGCGGATTCTAGCAGCTTACAAGGTGTGTTTCACAAAATAGGATATTAGCATTTCTCGAAAACCCTTGGCTCCTGTTTTTGAGGTTAGACCTATATAATTGTTTTTATCTCAATTTAGTTTCCTTGAGTTCCCATAAACTAATTTAAGGACAGCAGACTGCATTGACCTTACTGGTCGTACCATTTATTTTAATTGTTTAAACTGAGGCAGAAAACTAAGGTACTTCTCCTACGAGGGATTTGTCAGTGCGATGGCTGCAGGCAACATCACCGTTTGACTCCCTGAAAATAGATTATTTGATGCAGTGGCCCATGTCCAAACAATCTGGAAAAAAGCTTTTTCTAAATCCTCTTAACTCTGGTGCCATCAAATGTAAAAGGTAATTCCAACACACCTTTATTCCACAAGAGAGGCACCATCCCCCAGCAACTAAGCTAAGCATAAACAATTCTTTTTAAAATGAAAGTGTAGATATTTAGTTCTCCAAATATGTAATAGATGGAATTCTGTGTGCCTATAAGTCATGGCTGGAAATGTGCTTCCAGACGATTTCTTTCAGCTTTTGATTTGATATCATTTTAAATAAGTAGGGTTATTTTTTACAGTAGTCTATGTATTTATATGCAGATTTCCATGTAGGGCAGATACCTTTTTTATATAAACATAAATCAAGCTTGTCGTTGGTCGCCATACATTTTTTTTTTTTTTTAATTCATAAAATCATTCGTGACTTTTGACCTCACTAAAAAGGCTGGGATATTGCTGTAAATGTTTGAAGGTAGGCTTAAATGCTTTATGCTACCTCCTAGCTGTAAAATTAAAACTATATCAAACATCATCTGAACCTTAATGCATCCTTCTTCGTATCAATTTTCGGTTTTATTCAACCCATTTATTTCTGTTGTGTTTTATTTTGCTCATTGTTGTCATTCTTACTATGTTGTTTATGTGTGCGTTTTACGACACTTCCAGGTGTACCTGAAAGCAACATGCACGTATTGGTCCTGGGCCCTCTGCTGGACATGGCGGGTATAACAACCACAGTGCCCGTTGTCAAGGAGCTGCGTCCTTGGTTGCTATCATGTAAGTTACACAGACAGACTCAGGTGAAGTAGCTAGAAAAGTCCCAATTTAGCCGAATTATTTCTGACTTTTTTTAAACGACAAAAGAGGCTGTTGTTGTTCAGGAGAGGTTGCTGCGATGTGGGTTCGCACATTTGCTTTAGATGTCTATCTTCGCTCTGAAAATGGTTAAAGGAGTTTGAACGGAGAACCGCCGACGTTAGCTAGTAAAAAGGACCCAACAAGCCGAGTTAGCAGCTAGCAGCTAGCTAGCTAGCAGCTTCGCAGCGGACTAAACCTGTATGTCTACCCGGTGTCAACAAGGATCACCAGCCTCGGAGGATGCAAGTTGGTCAGGGCAACTTCTTCTTCTACTCGTATCCTATAACGGTTGAGTTATTTATCCTGTAGAGTTATTGAAGATATGTGTATTAGCTACTTACTTAACGTTAGACCTGTGTAAATGTAGCTGACGTTGGAGAAGCTGAGTAAAAGTAACAATATCGGTGTAGAAATACTCTAATATAAGAAACGTCAACTTACAAGTCCTGCATTCAGAATGTTACTTAAGCAAACGAAAGTACTAGCATCAAAATGCCCCTAGCTAAAGTACCAAAAGTAAAAGTATTCACAATACTCTATTTCAGAATATTGTAGTATATGATTGATTCATAATAATTGATGCATTATTGTGTACGTTCCTTTGATGTTGACAGCTGGTAAAGGTGGGACTTTTTTCTTACTATAAATACTGCTTGAGAGGTTGGGAGCCAAGGGATCAATGTAGTCTTATCTCTATCCCTAAAAATACTTCCAAATGTATTTGTTGATTCTACTTTATTTTAATCTAAATCTGCAAAGTAACATTGTCAAAGAAACGTAGTGGGGTAAAAAGTACAATATTTGCCTCTGAGACGTAGCTAGGGGAGTAGAAGTGCAAAATAGCAAAATATGGAACTACTCAAGTAAAGTACATGTACAAGTACGTCAGAATTGTACATAGGTCCAGTACTTGAATAAATGTACTCCATTACGTTCCACCAGTGGTGGAGTTGCCTGTAATACATGAGGACATAATGTGAATCAGTTTTCCTTCTCTCTAATCAAAGGTCAACATTAGGTTTAGGTGACCCATATCTCCACTCCCTGCTCTCCTTAGCCGCTCACTTCTAGAGACTCGAGGTTGGGAGCTGATGGAGGCCTCGGAGATGAGAGACAGCTTCTGGTCGAAGAGCAGAAGTTATGCCGATCCCGAGCTCGCAAGTTCTCGCTGGAAACCAACCGACGCAGGAAGTCAGTGATAGTGTATAACAGGGCTGCACAATATGTCGGTTTTCTTTTATCGTCATCGCGATATCAACTGGCGCAATATATACACCGCAAAAGGCTGCGGAATATCGCAAAAGACTATTTGCACTTAAAATTGCACTTTATAATGTAATTCATTCTTTTTTTCGTGGTGCCTTTTATATTCAGTTAAATGTTCAATTGTTTAATTCAAGAATCTTGAAAATTATTTCCTTTTATTTGTCTTAAATTGAATAGAATACTGAAATATCTCTTTACCACAAGTAATATTTTTTCTAATATGCAGCCCTATTGTATACTAACTATGCATTGCTGTTATTATTTGAACACTAAGATGATGTGTCATCTCAGTTACTGATGACTATTGGGTGCCTTCTGCAGCCCAGAGCTGCCCACAGAGTATCTCCCATTTCTTCCTGGAAGCAGAGGCTGCTCTGCTGGTGCAGGGTGCAGTGTGTACCTCCTGGACAGACAGCTTATGGTTCTGTCCTGGGCTTAGCACCTTTCAGGGATGGGCGCTGCTGACAGGATTTTGCAGTCTAGACCTGGAAATAGATCTGTTGGCCAGAGGGTAACTGTGGGTCCGAGCTGTGACTGAAGCGCCACCTCTCAGACAAGTAAAGCTGCTAAATTCAGCACCCTAAGAGGCTCAAATCCCTTACAGACATTAATAACCTTCTAAATGTGTGTTTCCATAGTTATCAACAGTGGCTACAAGTGAGTGTTGCTGTTTTGAAAGAGCCGGAGAGAGTATGTTAATGCTGTAGGGTTGGGAGGGGGGGGGGGGGGGGGGGGGGGGGGGGGGGGGGGGGGTTATATCAGAGAGACCGTTTTTTGGTTTTACAGAGCCAGGTGATCACAGACAGATAGATAGATAGATAGATAGATAGATAGATAGATAGATAGATAGATAGATAGATTCCAGAGGGAAATTTTAGGCGTCCAGTAACTTAGACAACCATAACACAAAAATCACACATATACTGTATCTCACATACATAAAAATCAATCACAGTAATTTCAAAAATGAACATTGTGTGAAGTGATTACTAATGTCAGGTATGGACCGACCATGTGATGCAATGACCATGACAGGGTGCTATGGTAGAGTGTGTGCAGTGGTATTAGTACACAAGTAAACAGTGCACTAGCTTGTTATTAAAAATTAACTATGACTATGAAAAGACATGAAAGTAAACATAATAGAATTGCCAAACTAACAAGAAAATAAATAATATACTTAAAAAAACAATTTATAAGAAGTAGATGTTATGACCACAGTCCAAATTGTGTAGGAGGGCAAATATAGCCTATGAGACAGAGAGGTGGACAGCAGACAGAGTTATGTAATGGTGAGTTGAGAGAGACAGTCGTTTCTCCCCTCCTACTTTGTGTGGGATTGAAGAGTTGGATGGCCCTGGGGACAAAGAACCTCCTCAACCTGTCTATTAATAATAAAATAATGCAAATTAAAGGGGGGACATATTAATGGAGGTGGATAAGCTTTCTATCATTACATGAACATTAACTTGTTTTTATTTCAACGTTGAAAAAATATGTCCAGCAAACTGTCTGAGGGAAAACTTGATATCAAACCTTTTACAGGTTAATAGTTTATAAATCAATATTTAATACAACAGATCCCTTTTAAACATTTATATAGCACACTGATGCTGCTAACCAAAATACTGCCTGGGTACATTATTGCTTTTAATACAATTTTTTTTGTATTTTTTTAATAGTATCAGATAGGCAAAAAAGAAAAGGATTCCAACTTTGAAGATAAATTATAAACAAAAAGTGTTTTTTGTAAAGCAACCTTTGCATTTTGAAATTATAAGGACTAATGTAACACATCTTCATGGTGGATGATTGGGTTTGCCTTATTAGTCTTACATGGAATGCTTTTTATTAATCAAAATGTTGGAGTTCCAATCTTTCTGCTCCTATAAAGATATTAGGTAATAAGTATAAGAAAATAAAGATTCTGGTAAGTTTTAATTGAAAAGAAACATGTCAGCTAACCTTTGGTCTTCTTGTTGACATTGTCCACTAGGGGTGGGTAGGGGATGGGGGGGAATCGTGTGCATCGTGATTTTAGCAAATGTATTCTTTTCCCTACATTCAATAATTTTTAAATGTATTATTTTTAACAATGAGTCACCTAAATATTTCCTGTTCATACGGTACCGCCAACGGCGACCACATCGTACCCGTTTCTAGCAAAACAGAGTTAAAGCAAAAAAAAGCTGAAAATCCATGTGATCATCTTTACAAATGAGATAAATGTCAGACTGACTGACTGACATGTGACGGGCATTCTTCTTTAAAAAATAGATTTTTAGAAATGTCTCGTGATATAATGTCTCTAGAATTGTTTTATTCTTTTGTTTTTGTCAAAGAAATCGCGATACTCAATACTATCAAACCGCAATACTTCTAGAATCCGTACCCATGAATCGGGAAAGAATCAAACTGGGACAAAAGCACATGGTCCCAGCCCTGTTGACCACCTCAAACATTAATGCTGAACCTGATTGACCCCGTCGATATTAGGATTGGCTTCCTCTGTGGAGTAGTGAGTGGTAGCTTTAATTTATTAATGGCTGTGTTGAAAACATGTCTGGATGAGCAGACTCAGGTTTCTGCATCTAAAACATGGCCAGTCTATATTTGAATCAATGATCCTGTGCCTCAGGTTGATGCTCTGTTGTTGTTTTGTAACGGCTCAGGGCTCAGGAGGAGCGGAGGAAGCAGAGGGATGTGCAGGACCAACGGCTGATAGAGAACATCCTAAAGCAACGCAGACAGCGAGTACAGGATGCTACCGAGCGCTTCCAGAGAGCCCATTTACCTCCTTCTCAGAGACGTAGACAATGTTAGTGATGCGGCAACAAACCTTTATTTTCATTGTCGATTAATCAAGTAGTTGTTTGGTCTATGAAAATGTGAAATGAAAATGGTAAAAAAACAAATGTGGGTTAGTTTTTCTCAAAGCCGGAGATGACGTCCTCACTTGTCAAAGATATTCACTTTACTGTCACAGAGGAGAGAAGAAACTAGAAGATATTCACATTTAAGACGCTGGAATCAGAGAATTATTTAATTTTTTCATAAAAAATCTAACTGATTATTGGACAACTAATTGATAAATTTGTGCAGCCCTAAATATATATATATATCCTATCTAATATCACTGTTTCTCTAGCTACAGTGCGCAGTTATTTGCTCCGTAAAGAAAAACATATTCTCATTTAAGAATCTGGAATTAAGAGATTTTTGACTTAAACTATTGAATCGATTATTAGTAGTTTGCCATTCATTTAATAGTTAATAGACAACTAATTGATTAATCTTTGCAGGGTTTGATGTTTCTTATGTATGAGGTCTCTTAGAATTGAGAAATATGGCACAACAGTCTTAACACACTTCAGTTGGTTTGTATGTTTTCCTCCTATGGTGTTTCAGCTTTTAGAAGAAACGTCCCAAATATTGAAGACGCACTCAATGAACTTCAAGGCTCCTTCAGTTCATACACCCGGCAGTCATCTTTCTTGTCCAGCAATTCTAACGTTAGCAGGTAAAAGAAAATGTGATAAATAATTCTCATTATTCTCATGTGGCCTACTGTACATGCTGAATAACCCAGCCACTGCTGTTGGATTAAAAACCTCACACAGTATTTATGTTCATACATTTTGATTTGCAATATATTTCCTGTGTAGCAGTTTTTAATGACTGGAGAAGTCAGACATTGTACTAATATTTTTTTTCTGTTGTCTGTCAAAGAAGCTGCACTCCGTCCCCTAAGCCTCCTACTGTTTCTAAATCCTCCAACCGCCATACCCTCTCAGCTGTGGAGGCCTACACCAAACTGCTGCAGGACCAGAGCAGTCAATCCCCTGAAAAGACACAAGATAAACAACAAGATCACAGTCCACAGGTATGCTGCCTATTTCATTTGAATGAGCAGGAAACAAAACATTTTGCAGGCATTCTCACAAAGAAATGTTAGTTAACCCTCCTTTTTTTGGGCTGGGATGATACGCTTTTGTCCCAAAAAATGATTCTTTTATGATACATGGGTGCCAATTGGATTTGTATTGCAATTTTCATTACAGTTTTAGGGACCACTAAGGTCTATATAAAAGAGATTTTGGATACAGTATTAGGGACCACTAAGGTGTATATATAAAGAGACTTCAGATACAGTATTAGGGACCACTAAGGTCTATATAAAAGAGACTTCAGATACAGTAATAGGGACCACAAAGGCCTACATAAAAGAGACTTCAGATACAGTATTAAGTGACCACTAAGGTCTGTATAAAAGAGACTTTAGATACAGTATTAGGGACCACTAAGGCCTACATAAAAGAGACTTCAGATACAGTAATAGGGACCACTAAGGTCTATATAAAAGAGACTTCAGATACAGTATTAGGGGACAACTAAGGTCTATATAAAGAGACTTCAGATACAGTATTAGGGGACCAGTAAGGTCTATATAAAGATACTTCAGATACAGTATTAGGGGACAACTAAGGTCTATATAAAAGAGACTTCAGATAAAGTATTAGGGACCACTAAGGTCTATATAAAGAGACTTCAGATACAGTATTAGGGGACCACTAAGGTCTATATAAAGATACTTCAGATACAGTATTAGGGGACCACTAAGGTCTATATAAAGAGACTTCAGATACAGTATTAGGGGACAACTAAGTTCTATATAAACGAGACTTCAGATAAAGTATTAGGGACCACTAAGGTCTATATAAAAGAGACTTCAGATAAAGTATTAGGGACCACTAAGGCCTTTATAAAGCACCCAAAGAGCACCATGTCATGGGACCTTTAAGTACTTGCTTGGCTACAATAATGGGTACTTCAAATGTCTACCCCTAGGGGGAAGCAGTGTGATGTAATCCCTTTCCTGCACCACATACAGCCCTTTTGGCTGCCACTGGCTTTAGCACCCTCTGGTGAACTGTGTGTAAAATTATTTTTTAGAAATTACAGGAATATAAAAGGGAAAATGTAGAGTTCTTATCACCTTTGAGAAACAATTTTTGAAAAGTTAATCCGCAAAACCGCTTTAGGATGTTTGTGGGGGTAAAAAACATTAAGAAAGATAAAAACAATTAAGAAATGAAATGTAAACTTAGCCTTGCAATTGCCTACTAAGATTTAGCTTAGCATCACCAGATCATACAAGTGCACTTTAAGAGAGGTATATGGTCCATCCAACACTGTAACCCCTTCATTTCTATTATCCACTCTCTCCCTCTCAGACACAACTATTATTTTAGATCTGGGTTCCAGGCCAAGATATAGATGTCATATGTAAATCATATCATTATTTTGACTCCTCTCCTCTCTTTTGCTTCCACATTTCAGGAGAGCCAACTGTCTGATAGCTGTAATTCTGAAAGCATTTCAAGTAAGGACAGTTTAGAGAATGAGGACCACAACCTCAGCACAAAAAATCTGCAGTATTCTTATTCATCATTCTCGCTTGACTCAGAGAAGCCCCAACCAGAAGTGAGACAGCAAAATGATTTGTGTCCACCATCAGACCTTAATGATTTCTCAGCGATGATGCTGCTTGCTGATAACTTTCCACAATCAAGGAAACTGCATGAACCAAAGCAGAAAACACCAATGGATTCGGAAGGGCCCAACAGTAGGATGCACATTCCCAAAGCTTCTTGGGGGTTCACATCTGTTGAGAAAGCACCTGAAACGGCGACACAGCCTGCGCCGCACAACTGCAACTTATTAACTCTTTGTGAAATGATTAGTGCAGACCCAGAGCACTTTGAGGTAAACTCCTCACAAAACAATCCGAACAACAACATCATCGTTACAAATATAGTTTCTCCCGGCAACGTAGCACTCGAGTCTCCATGTCCTAAGCATGAGGCTCTGTTGGAGCTCAGGCAGAAGGGGGTGCATGGTGACAGACAATCAAAACATCCATCAGCTGCGGAAATTCTTCTACGTGACAAAAATAGCAACAGCGCAGACATTTTGTTTGAGGCTCCCCCTTTTATGAACGATAGCACAACAGATAATGCCTTACAAGACGGGACTCTTCATCAAACAGGAAGAGAAAAACACAATCCGTCATCCCTTGAGGAGCCTAGAACTTCCATAAACAACCTCAATAAGGTTTCAAACTCCGAGCCCAAACCGGAGAAGCCCATTAACGCAGCATCGCTGCAACGCACATGCTTATCTAACATTCAATCAAACACTCCTAAGTGCCTTAAGCGTCCTGAGGAAGAAGTGCAAAAAATGCCTGTTTCAGACAGGACATCTCATTCAGCATGTGGTGTCCAATTCATTAAAGGAATCCTTAAAAAGCAGTCCAAATATGTGTCAGGAGATGAGCCATACACATGTGTGTATGGCTCAGGACATTTTATTTTTGCAAAACAAGTAGCTTTAGCAATTAGAGACAGTGTGGAATTAACTAGGGCCAAAACTAAGGATGCAGAGGGTAGCAGCGCTGTCAAAAAGAAGCTACGCTGGTTTGATGAGGTACACAAGGGACAAGAGGACAGAGAACAGAACATTATGAATCAGATCAAAGGCAGGTCTTCCATTCTCTCTCTGTCAAATAACAGCCCTGAGGACCACCAGCTAAGTCTAGCCACAGTCTCAGGGGCTTCTAAGACTGGACCCAGCATGACCCCTCCGGCCTCCGCTGGTTATCACTTTACAAAACAAGCGTGGGCAGATGTTGGGGTTCAAGTCAGCTTGCCCCAAGAACGGTCAGACGAGGTCAAGGTGGCACGGAGTAGCACCAGGATTGTCGGCCCCAAGGTCCCTCGGAGAGAACGCCCTTCCAGAGCTGCAGCGGCTCCTATTTCCTCGCGGACTAGAAAGGGCACTGTCATACGAGCTCAATCTGCCACCGAGGTGAGTCAGATTGCCAAAACCCAAGGGAAGATTATGGCGCCCCGCCCACCTCCTCGGATGGATCCATCGGTGGAGGAGAAGACGCTGTCAATCACTAGGACTCCATATGGCGTGGACCATGCTATTGTCAGCTGTAAACAAGCTCTGGTTGCAGAGCATGCCCTGCACAAGTACAACTCTGAAGACTTTCCCTCACCTTCCACACATAATGTCATCAGAACAGATAGCAATGTTATGTACACCCCACTACCACCCTCGTATGCCTACCCCATGTCAAAGAGCAACATGAAGGCCACGCCCAGCACAGGTCATCAGGAAGCTCAAGGCTGCAGCAGACTAAGAGGGATGGTGTACAGTGATAAAGGCCTCTGTTTAGATTGCACTCCCACAGATGAGGAGATCTCACAGCTCTGGCACGGTGTCCGCAGTGCCTTATCCACCAATGAAGGTAATATATGTGGGTTCTGGCAACAGTGCTCTAATGATTTCTAAGCAGGGGTACTTGTACCCTAAGGGGTACTTCTGCAAGTGCCGGGGGGAACATGAAAGATTTTGAAGCAGTTCAACTAGTTACAAAAATATAGAAATTATGATTTCATTTAAAAGAAATTGAGCACAGGAATTTTAAGGTAGCTAAAAGTAATAAATACATACATGGTGGGAATAAATAGCTAAAAGTATTCCAAAAAGGGGCTGAAATAGTTAGCTAAAAGTAATGGATAAATGGTTGACACATTCAGGTTGACACCAAGCAGTAGTAGTCTGATTACTGACCAAACCAACCTAAATATTGACAGTTCAGTTGTATGATAAAGATCTACTTGTTTACAATGAATAGTGTTATTCATGTGGAACACATTTGGAATAGTTGTACTGGTACATAAGTACATCTGAAAGCTGTGGGGGAACCTCAGACCAAAAGATTGGGAACCACTGCAGTATTGTACCCGGATCCGTTTTTTGCATGATACTTAATACCAATCCCAGTGGTCCTTTGAACCCATCTTTTTATCTGAAACTGTCCTTCTAATTGAAAGGAAAATGCCTTGAATGAGCTGCGAGACGTTTGTGTGACTGCCAGTTTGCAAAGTTGTTTAAAGGTGCCTTGCCACAAGTATTTCATGACTCTTGGTTACCGTGGTTACCTTGTTTCAAGCCATTCTAGCGTGGTATAGACCTGCAGAAAGACTCAGCTCCATTTGGGCCAGTTGTCATTAATATTCAACGAGATAAGCTACTTGACTCTGATTGGCTAACAGCTAGCCAATCAGAGCCTGGCTATCAGCATCCTTAACCCAGCTTATGAATAATAATGAGCTCAGACTGACCAGCTGTTGTGATTGGTCTGATTTCTCCTCTTATTTATTTCTAGTGAATAGAGCTGACAGAGGAGGTAACAGTTCATCTTCACATTCACCACATAACACACACACACACACACACACACACACACACACACACACATATGGACCTCACAGATTTAAAAAAAATGTAAAAACTGTTTTGTGTGGCAGGGCACCTTTAAGATTCCCAAGAGCTCCCTTTTCACTGGGGCTTCTGTGGGCGCTTTGTGTTGACCACAATTCACCAGTTTATTCAAATTGGTTAATATAATAACTGACATACTGGTCTTCTTGCATCATCTCATGTTTTCAAATTGAAAAGTCAGTGAAGTTGAAGTCTTGCTTCCTTAACTTGATAAATGGGAGCGAGTCATACCGGATATGTGGACTTAGGTGACCCTAAAAGCCTCACAGTGGCCTGTTGTCTGCCTTGCCTCTACCCAGTTCTAATGTGTCCCATGTTAGCATCAGCAGCGCTGATAATTGTACCAGCCGCAACAAAGCCGGCACAGAAGTGAGTGGCTTCTTTCTTACCTCTTCCACTGGGGAGATCAGACAGTGGATCAAAGCCACATTTTTCCAGCACCTCAAAGAATACTTTTAAGAATGTACTTTCAATGAAACTGCTTAATTTGAGCCTATCATATGTTTGTGCACTACCATTGAAAATAGCACAGTTGACCCGATCCAGGTTGAGCTGCAAAATGTAGACAAAATGTCCAATTTGGCTTGTAATATCACTATTGGGAGAACAGACAGTAAACATGGAACAACAATTACAGTGCAGTGTAATTAAAGTGGTAATATTTCTTGCATATTAAGGAAAAATGCTACACATACAGTATGCAGTTTTTATCCCCACGCTTAATAACATGCTAAATAACGTGCTTAAACTACTTAAACAACTACTTTGTATTTGTCTCTGTTTCTGTATTTATTGTTTCTCAATAATGTTAAATATGTTTGTTTGTACGCACCCAATCAAAAGGCAACTGATTTCTGATTCAGACATTATCTCTTTTTTTATTTTTTTGTTATTTTTATTGCAGGCTAAAGATGGAAACTATTTTGTTGTGTATGCATTTTTTTCTGTTATTTTTATGCTTTCCACAAACATATCTTCTTTCAGCAAAAGCCACGCTTAGGAGACAGGCGGCGGACAGTGGGCGGTTTGTGAGGAAAGCCTGCGTGGATCAGAGCAGACAGCCTCCTGGCTCCGGGAGCAGAAGACCTCCTCAGCCTGCTCAGGTACATGCATGCAGCTGCCCTGTGGGAAGGAAGAGGGAGATTAATTGCTGAAGATCAGTAAATGGGTGTGTTTGAACTTGTTAAATCAGTTTCATGCTGCCGTTTGACTAGAAACTAAAACTGACTAAAACTGACTAGACGTCACAGTTTAGGCTTCTCAAGACAAGACTTTCCGGATGGACTTGTCAGCGTTTGACAAAAAATAAGCGTTGATGAACGTTTTTGTTTACAACTTGTTCTACCTGTTATTATATGCTTTATGCCTATTATCTAGAGTTTTGGCAGTGTACTACAGGTTACATAAGTATTACTTAAGATTAATCTGACACTTACGTAATGTGTTTATTTTGTTTTGTGTAGCCAACAAAACAGACCACAGAGCCAGTCAGACCGTTTTCCAATACTTACTACATGGCCTGTCCAGATCAAGGTATCGTGTTCACTGTGTGTCTCTGTTTGTGTTTCTATGAGAGACAAAACTAACTTTTTATTTCTATAATCACCAGTTTTTACAAGAATGTCTGTCTTCTTCCAACATTTCAAGGGAAGTCTCTCCAGGATTTCCATATACCCACATATACATATCCCATATATATATATATATATATATATATATATATATATATATATATATATATATTTCACCGGGCAAGGACACCCAGATGCCCCACTTTGATTAGTCCGCTCGGGTTCGAGGATTTATATAGTATGTCCATTGTGGTCCATATATATATAGTATGTCCATTGTGGTCCATGTATTTATATAGTACAGTATACATGCTAAAATACAGTATACTACACCACTGTACATTATTTAATTTATACCCTGAAAGAAGCCAAAGGTTCTAAGGCATAATGTGAAAGTGAAATGAAGACTGAGCCAGTACCGTTGTCAGTCATTTTGCGTTACAACAGCACAGCTATATGTTACCTATATGTTACATAAATGCATAAAAACAACAACCAAAGTAGAGTGGAAACAGGTGAGAAAGCACGCCTCCGTTGTGACTTTGACTGTGCTTACAGGTTTGGTGAGTGCAGCTCAGTTACACCTGGCTGAAGTACATGCTGGAGGCCCACTGCAAGACACGGATATTGTGGCTGCCATGGAAACAGCCCAAACACAGAGGCCTGGCACGGTGCAGCAGCGCAGCCAACAGCAGGGACTCACTACCATTTCCATGGAGGAGCAGAAAATCCTCCTCTCTCTGGACAGACTCAACCACCAGCTGTACTGTGAGCACTGTGTTTGTACCAGGCCAGACCTGATCCACTAGATTGCTGTGATCTGTGTGTAAACAAAAAAGTATAAATGTGTCATCATTTCAATGCAGAAGAACCCCTACTGTGTGTTTCTCTTTGTAGGTGTGCGGGAACATGTGGGGGGTAATACTGGCACGCGTGGCCTCGTACTT
This sequence comes from Etheostoma cragini, assembly GCF_013103735.1. Classification (NCBI taxonomy): domain Eukaryota; kingdom Metazoa; phylum Chordata; class Actinopteri; order Perciformes; family Percidae; genus Etheostoma; species Etheostoma cragini. Next base: position 1,478,874 of record NC_048409.1, on the reverse strand, counting down.
ATTGATGCATCCTCTGTAAGTATGAAATTCAAAGGGATTAATTTCTTTGCTCTAACCATAGACTGTAAAAAAATTGGACTAACCTTCCATGCCTGACAAGTGAAGCCAATGCATCAAACCTGCATTTTATTTAATTTCCAGCAAGGGGCAACTACGCTGGTTGCAAAAAGAATTTTTATGAGTCTATGACAAAATGACCCTCAGTGAACATTTGCATAATAGGTTTATGGTCTCAGTTGCTAGTTTTCGGTTCTTCATTTTGCAAATAATTACGACCTTCCACTTCCGGGATTGCTCCGGTGCCGCCGGAAATGCTTCTGGATTCACTCAACTAGATGTCCGTCCACCGTCCCCTCTGTGTCTGTGTCTTTGTGTCAGCGTTCTAACCTCTGGTGGATTTCTGAGGACTATAGTTACCTGGTCCTCAGATCTCTACAGGGTAAATACAGACAGCGAGCTAGATTATCTGTCCAATCTGAGGACTATGGTTACCTGGTCCTCAGGTCTCTGCAGGGTAAATCCAGACAGCTAGCTAGACTATCTGTCCAATCTGAGGCTATTTTGCAGTGGCGCCGTGGCTCCATCTGTTGCTTAGCAGCTGATCGGTTGGGGTTAGGCATTTACAGCTGGAGTGGTTAAGGTTAGGATAGCTGATTGGACAGGGGACAGGACCTGTGCATAAATGCATGGACACCTGGCCAATAGTAGTGTGTGAATTCTATTGAAGGGTGGGTCTTGGCGTGGCCATAGTAGGATTCGTAAATATGCATCCTGGAATGCTGTGTATACTAGCCAGACCCTTCTCTACAGCGCTGTGGAGGAAGGTCTGGCAAAGCAAGACTAGGTACCATTTAATTTAAAATAGACGATAAAGCAGGGGATGCTTTAGGGGCGTGGCTACACACCGACCTGGCAATCAGTTTTTATAAAAGTAACTCCACCCTCTGGTAAAAAATCATCACATTTGGTTTTAAAATACCAAGATGGCAACGCCTGTAGCGATAAACTCAAGGCTTCAGTACGGCAGTCTACAAACCAGTCGGTGACATCATGGATGCTACGTCCACTGATTTTACAGTCTTTGGCCTTAACACATACGATGACTTTGTTGAACATGCATTATTATTTACCTTTTTCATTGTTTTCAGACAAAGGAAGTGAAAGGCACAAACCATCACAAGCTTCGAGCGTCCTCGGCTAACAACCGCTCTCGGTGCCAGAAGAGATTGTGACTTACAGTGTGTGTGGTCCACGGTGTTCTTCTCTCCCATCAGTGCATTATAGCTGTCCTGTCATCAAAGACTTTATTGTCCTGTAAAGTTCAGTCTCATTTCAAACTACACACGCCTGTTTGAGTATCTTCAAGATCTAAGCGATCAGCAGCAACAGACTGTAGAAGCAATAAAGCAGCATAGTTAGACCAGGTTGGTGAGTGGAAGTTAGGTTTGTATCTTCTCCCTTTGCTTGGGAAAAAAAACACGTTTAGCTTTTGTTGAGCCACTTACGATCCAAGTGCCTCTGAAAAGGATTCTGGCTTCAATTTGGTTTTCATTCACAAATGAAGAAAAGGCCCTTGTTAAAACTGACGCATGGCCTGATTGACTGCAAAATCAACACTGCAGATTTGTATTTATGTCCAAAGATGTCTCATTCTTTATTTATTTTATTTAGTGAAAATTAGAATTTCATGCAAACTATTTTGGGACCATATTGGAACTGAATAAAGCTGTCAACGCACTGATAAACTGACTGGGTGCAGTGTGTTTAGCAGTGTCACTATTTCCTCAATAATGCATTGCAAAGTCAATAAATAGACTGAGGATCGGAAATGGTTAATAGAGAGAAGTGTTGCAACGTTGAAGGTGTGTTCGTCTTTCTCCGACGGCTGTGGAAAGGACAATTATACGTTGTGCAGGAGACTCATCCTACTGGCTCAGCAAGGTGAGCCGTTCCAGTCTTCTGTCGCAATTGCATCTATGTGGAACTTCACTTTTGCTTTTGCCTTAAGTTAATGCAGAGGGTCCTCAGAGTCAATTCAGGGGGGCCTTCAAAATATTGTCAATTTTTTTAAAGTTATAAAAAAAGTCTTCTCCATGCTGCGGCCCTTTGCTGCATGTCATTCCCCCTTTCTCTGGCCTTTCATCTCTTCATCTGTCTTCTAAAAATAAAGGCCTAAAAATCCCCGAAAGATGATCTTTAAAACAATAAAGAAAAATAATAAAAAGCCTTAACATGAATCCAACATATTATCAAATATAACCAACTGTTTACTGGCCTTTAGGACAGGAAGGCTCTAAGCCAATCTACAGGTACAGTTAATACTATACATTCAGTGTGCACATGCATGTTTTACAATAAAACAATTTATAAAATCAGGCACGCCATTGTTAGGCTATTTTAATAGCTTAGTATTGTATGCAACAAAAGTATGTATGAAGGCTGCCCTAAATGTAGAACTATTTTAATATGCAGCTCAATATAATACAATACACAATATAATACACTACATAATACAATATACAATATAATACACTACATAATACAATATACAATATAATACACTACAGTACATAGTAGTGGGTCCCTGATCCATCTCTCTTTCCTGAATTAGAGTAACATCAGTCAACTAAACACTATTATTAATTCATTTTAGTTGCCGGTTACTTTAAATGTTTCTGTGTAATTGTTTCTCTATCTCCCTCGCCAAAAATGAGGTGCATGGGGGGGGGGGG
>NC_048409.1:1471235-1476042 GCF_013103735.1 Etheostoma cragini | reverse complement strand
ATATATATATGACTGAATGCAAAGATGAATGAACCTGTACCATTGTGAACAATAAGAGTTCTCCAAACCATCTCCACAGCATTGACTTTTGCAATTTAACTCAGCGTATTTTACAGCAGGCCTTCCCTGAAATGTGTTCCCCTTGGCCTGCAATCATGTTCGCAGTCATTATACTATACAATGGTGAGCTTAGTGACATTTAAGCCGTGACAAGCACAACACCCAGAAACTCAACAAGAAAAGGCAAGAGTGCTGAAAATAAGGGAAGACAGTTCCACAGATGCAAGTTCAAGCTTGTGCTTTGGTTCGTTGGAAAGCGTAATCTCATGTTTTGTTAAAGATAATTCAACATTTAACATGCAGCGAATGAGAATCTGGTCTGGCTCAGTTTCTGGCAAAACACATAATTACTTGGATGCATGTACAAAGATAGGTTACTGCTATTTATACAGCAGCGATATTAAAAAATGAAGAATACATACTGATAGTGTTTGGCTCATTTTTACTCATCATGAAACAGTATATAGGCTACACATTAACAGAGGAGAGGTATAAAATAGAGGAAAGAAAATCAAGATCCTATTCATACAACGATGTATGATAAAAAATACTCAAAGCTAACAAAGTAAGTAAGATAAGAAACAAAGTTTGCTTGTGTTTGTCCTGATCGATGCCCATGGACTGTGTGTACCCATTAAAGACTGAAGGGGGCACTCAGGATCCCATCTGCCCCAGCTGCCTGTAGCAACACTGTGCGTCACTACATCCGTTAATAACACCAGACCAAAGCCTTTTAAACAGGGACAACTGTTATAGCCGCCCTGCCTTTCATGACCTTAGATACATTCGGTGGAATAGAGTGCAGAGAATAGTGTGTGCTGATATCCTGCAGCACCCAGGGCCAGAGCCCAGAGCCCAGAGCCCAGAGCCCAGAGCCCAGAGCCCAGTGAGCAGTGAGACTGAGCGGCTTCAGAGAGCTGAAGAGATGTTGACCAAAAGTGACCAAACTCTGCTAAGTGGGTGGTCCCCCAGGGGCTGCCGGGAAACTGCAGTCCATCTCTTTAATGTGTCTGAGTGTGTTACAATGATGTCAAAATGGCCCCTTTGACCCAAACAATGGCCATCTCTTGACTGGCAGCATGTGTGCACAGAATATATCTTTCATAGCCTTCATCCAAACATGTGTGCTCGCGGCACAATTATTAAGTATTGCACAGACTTTAAAAAGTTCTCACACAGCTGTGGTCTGAATGGGATCCTTTAGTTCGCCCTCAAAAAAGTGACATTAAAGACTAAGAGGAGACATATAATTTCCTTCAGACATTTCTATGAATAATTAATTATTGTGAAACTTAGTGACCGAGAAGTCCACAATGGATAATATAATTGTCTACCAGTAGGTCTTTATATTAAACCTGTGGCATTCTGCCATTTTAAGTTAAAGTTAAAGTTTATATTACATAAATGTGATGAAAATAAAACAAAATTAAGAAGAAACACACACAAAACCAGATACCAAATAAAAACAGAAGAACAAAAAAACAAGTTAAGAGAAATTATTTTCTCGCTATGCGGAAAACCTTTCAAACAATTTTAGTTTGCTTATATCATAGATGTTTTAAAGTTGCCCAAGTGTGAAAATCAAATAATAAAAAAACAATAACTTAAAGAACAGAGAGTATATGGATGTGACTGGCTCTTTAATCTGTTCATCGGGGCTTTACAGTGTCTGCAGCTCTTTAGTGGGCCTTCATAATCATTCATTCAGTGCATGTATGGGAAAAAGAGCTGAAACAGAGCCTCTGTATCCAAAGAGAGTGCATCTTGACAAAATGATTTCTCAATGGAAGAGGGGCCTCATTAGCATAACAATTGTGGGAACTGCATTGATCTACTTTTCATGAGCACTGTAAAAAATAAAAGAAGAGAGAGAAAATAGTACTATTATACACTGATGAGAGTGTGGCTTTGAGTTGTTAAAATCCTTGAGTTGTGAAAATGTTGCATCATCATAATCATCATCATCATCCTCATCCGTAGCCAAAATAGGTACAGGCTTTCTATTTCTATCTTTCTATCTTTAAATAAAGACCATGTTTAAAAAAGTTGTAAACATGCAGTAAACCGTTAAAGAACGCTCTGAAACACCAAGCCTAAAAACACTAAAAGCAGATAAATGTGTAAAAAACCCACGTTTACCTGAACATTACAACTTTTAGTTGTTTTGGCAGAATTCTGTGTTCGTTTGAGGTTTACATGTTGCTTCCACGCATACATTTTTCAACATGCATGTGCTTTTTTGCAGCTCTAAGAGTGAGGTTAATATAGCTGAACAAACGATGGAACATGTGTGTGGATTGTATTTTTCTATTTATTTTATACCCTGGCACAGTCGTAACTCAGTGTTGTCCCACATGGGCCCCGGGTGGCGTCAGCAGGGGTCCAGGCTGGATCCAACAAAACAAGGAATACTTTAACTACACACTATCCAACTATTATGTAAGAATGACTGCTCAGGTGTCCCATCGATTGTTGAATGAACATAACAAAAGTCACCACGGCGCAGGGAGACTGTCAGACTCCTCGCTGAGCACGTCTCTGCATTTGCTGATATTTAATGTCTCATGAAGGGTTTTCTGTGTGTTTGAGCTTGGTCTGACCATCAGTGATCTTATCTCTACATTCTGTGAATAATTTAAACTAGGTCCGTTGAACCCAGCTAATAAAGATCCCAATAAATCAAATAAAAACTATTTTTGTTAAAAAAAGGTTGCAATGTTCTACCAATGAGAAATTGTTTTTAAAAATGGAGATGAGGGGATTTCCCCATTAAAACCTATGACATGTGTGTGTGTGTGTGTGTGTGTGTGTGTGGAGGGGGGGGGTTTGTTCTAATTAATGAAAGTTAAGGTTTCGATCAGAAAACTTTGGCAAATATAAGTAGAGGCCCCTGGGCTGTTTGGGGCCCTCCGGCTCACACAGACTGTACCTTTAAAGCCTCTTGTCCCAGTTGCAGCCAAGCCCCGCCCCTGGACCAGACATCCCATGAGTCATAAAGTTTGATGTCCTGCCCAAAGTTTAGACCCGACTGGAGCAAAAGTTTTTTTTCTAGAAAGTGAGCTGCAGAGATTTGTTCTACGAACTATGAATATTCTCTAACGGCTTCACCTCGGCCGGAGCACACACAGCGTGACACTCTCCCAGCCGAGCGCGTGTTGGCTTTTTTCGTCTTTTGTGGCTGCGTCTGCATATTTTTTATTTTTTTGTTGGAAAAGTCGGGTCCAGGACGACAACCCAGATTCCAGTGTGGAGTAGATATGCGCTTTGTTACATTCACAAGTATGCCAGCAAGAAGCACCAGGGGAGCGCTGTCTTTCACTGCAGATTTCGACAGCTAACACACTTTGGGACGAAATCAAGCTTTCGACTGTTCGACTTTAGAATGACTCGGGATCACTGCTGCTGAGTGGCGTCGAGGTTTCCTGCTGCTGTGTGGAAGGGAGAAGGAAAAAAAAGTTTGGGATTAGCTCAAACTTTTTTCTTTTTTTGTGAGTTGTGAACGCGACATTTTCGGACACATAAAGTTCGCGGACTGTTCCGGGACAATGGATCCGAGCCAGCATAACCCTCCTGCCGGACACCAGATCGTCCACGTCCGGGGCGACTCTGAGACCGACCTGGAGGCTCTGTTCAACGCCGTGATGAACCCGAAGAACACTATCGTGCCCCCTTCCGTACCCATGAGGATGAGGAAACTGCCAGACTCCTTCTTCAAACCCCCTGAACCAAAGTCCCATTCTAGACAAGTAAGCCCGCCCTGTCTCTCTTCTGCCCCTTCCCAGAAATCAGGCCCATCCTGTGGGGGCCCGGGCCCATCCTGTGCGGGCCCAGGCACACAGTACGGGACTGACTGCTACACACAGAACTATTCAGATCCCTTACATGAGTAAAAGTAGGTTACTGATACCACTAAACAATATTCTGTCATAAGTAAAAGTACTGCATTGAAAATGATACTTAACTAAAACTATTGGCTAAGTATCATCAGGGACATGTACTTAAAGTACTTAAAGTACTAAAAGTAGAAGTACTCCTGCAGAAAAGTCCTCCCATGTTAGAAAGTGTGAAGGATCCAACCACTTGTGTGTTGAGTGGTCTCATCATCTCAGCTGGACCTGTAGGCCTTATATTTCTAATAAAACATCGTATTTTATAAACTTCATGTGTTTTTATGCAAAATCCCGTGCGTAAAGTAACTAGTAGCTAAAGCTGTCAGAGGTGTGTAGTGGAATGAAACGTACTACTACTTTGCCTACTTTGTAAGTACAGTACTGGCGTAAATGTACTTCGTAACATTCCAGCAGTGATTTGTAGTCGGTCGCAGCCTTCATGGTATTTGTAGTCCCGTCCTATATTGCTGGATCCAGTTGCCATTTTTATTCATTCACCCGTCGCTCTTTAACTTTTATTTCACTTGCTCTACACTTTCCAACCAGTTGTAATCAGATCGGTCAAATCACTGCAGAGCCAAGGCCCGCGCGCCTGTGCGTAAAAGTTCGACTAACCGAACTATCCTCAAAGCCTGTTGTTTGTCCTTTAGCGTTATTATTGGAAACATGGATCCGCAGAAGACAGGAAGACATTATTACACTTGTAATGTGGAAGAGATTTGGTTCATCCATGGCTGCTTATTATTTATAGAAATGAAACAACCGGGAGGAAATAAATCAAAGCAGTCTCTATCACAGAGTTGGTAATCAACATGATTAGCAGATCATACGATGTACAGTTCGTCCTATTAACCCCC
>NC_048409.1:1463205-1471225 GCF_013103735.1 Etheostoma cragini | reverse complement strand
ACACACACACACACACACACACACACACACACACACACACACACACACACACACACACACACACACACAACTGTTGCTAATAGTCTTATAGTTTTTGTTGTCAGTGCGCATGCGTTCTTGGACCCCGAGTCTGCGCACTCCTCTGTCCCACACAAGTCTAGGAGCCTAGGACCCCCCCTCCTCCTGACAAACATAAAGTGATAACAACGTAAGAGAAGTGAATAAACTGTTAAATCTGAGTTATTATATTATTATTAATATTATGTTCACAAAAGTCACTGTGTGGGTCTTGCAGTTTTTCAAATCTCGATTCTTATCTGTGAACTGGCCACAAATACACTGTGGTCAAAAACTGATAACATGTCGTTTATATTTTCTTTTACAGCTTTTTATAGTGCCATTTGTGTAATGCCCTCAAACCAACTTTTTTTTTTTTTTTTTTTGCATAATAACGATATGAGATGAAACTTGCATATTTTGAGGTATTTCCAAACGACGATGCACCTGCATTCACACTGCTTGTCTTTCCCACCCAGGCCAGCACTGATGCTGGGAGCGGCGGAGTACTCACCCCCCACCACGTCCGTGCACACTCGTCCCCGGCCTCCCTGCAGCTGGGAGCTGTTACGGGTCTGTCTGGGATGCCCCCCCCTGGTGCTGCCCCTCAACATCTGCGTCAGTCTTCCTACGAGATTCCTGATGATGTGCCCCTGCCCCCCGGCTGGGAGATGGCCAAAACCGCCTCGGGCCAGAGATACTTCCTCAAGTAAGTTTGCCGGCAACAAGTTTCAGTACTGGTTTCCTGCATTAGATTCAATATTCAATATTCAATACTCAATACTTAACTGCCATGCAAATACGTAGCAAACTTTGGTTCAGTGTGCTCATTACAGTACCGCCCCCCCTAAGCAAGTCATAACCTGTCAAAAAAGACAGATATATAACCCCCCCCCCCCCCCCCCCCCCCCCCCCCCCCCCCCCCCCCCCCCCCCCCCCCCACCAATGCATAAATACATGTTTAAGGGCATTCTACAAGTCAGTGCAGTCAAGAGTTATAAAGTGTGTGTCCGTGCTTGTTGTAGTGTTGAGTAGCTCACTGGTTCTCAGTGGCTACATATCTTAAAAAGTCCGGGAAGTTTGCATCTTAAAATGATTTTAGGAAAAATGCTTGGCCAGGTTCGACATGAGTTTTACGAAGTGCAGTCCAGCTCACAGAGTCGTCACTATGCCTCAGTTCTCTAGACGTCCCTCCTACTGGCTCCGACTCGCATCCTGATGAAGGCTAATTACAACAACATTGGTCATTAAAGCAATAGTTTTGATATTTTGAAGTGGGGTTAGTAGCTTCTTCTCCATACTCAGTGTATCACCTAGAGTAGATGGGGCTTGGCTCCCCCCCCCCCCCCCCCCCCCCCCCCCCCCAGTTTGGAGAAGCAGGCAGGAGTACAGACATGGACGCTAAGCAATGTTCTGCTGCAGCTAAATGGATTCCAGCCCCCCCAAAACAATCAGGCTTAGATGTTTGCTATATTTTGAATATTTCCACCTCTTTACCTTTTCCTTTTCTTTGGCACTAGATGTTTTCAAACATAGAGCATCAGTATTCTTGTTCTCGTTGAGTCTCATTCTGCAAAAGTTCTTGTGGACACTCAGGCTAATAAAGGCCTCTCCACAGTGGATGGCATTCCCTCGTGACTGTCATAATCATTTTTATTGTCATGTATTTTGTTAATTACATAAACCATGGCGCGGCACAGTTGCGCTTATGCGAAGGAATGCTGATGTTCTTCACTTCAGATGTAATGCATGTCCAAAGACGAGGGCGGCCAGACCACAAAGTAAAGCGGTGAACGTATTCTGAATTTAGATTTAGCGTACACTTAAACCGATACTGATGTTATTTTAGGTGTGTTAATGTGTTTAGCTGTGTTAATGTGTTTAGGTGTGTAAATGTGTTTAGCTGCAGCCCCCGCCCTTAGCAGTACACTGCCTAGCTTCTGTGTCGGTACTTCTGCCCGGTTCTCCAAACCGGAGGCGTGCTGACTGCCGTCTACGTCCTGCAGGTGAGACGCTGACTTTAGACATGTACCTTGTACAACCCTACTTCAAAAAAAAATACCCTCAACATACAGTGGGTACAGAAAATAGTACTTGAGCGTCTTCTTAAGGTCCGACAGAAATGCAACAGAATCTTTCAATCTGCAACGCATGCAGCATTGCAAGCATGTGTTATAAAACATATTTGACATTTTTTTAGAGCAGAAATGACATTTTCGCTAATGGTCAAGTTAGAAGGGAAGTGGTCTTGAGATTTGATTCTTATAATACAGCTCTGTTCAGTGGACATTAATTGGCCTGATTGGCCTACTACAGTGCACAATGGTGGCCAGTGTGCTGGAAAAGAGACAATTGCAATAGTTGAATTGTAGGTTATTAAATTTGGTGGCGTCTGCAAACAAGAGAGGAGTCTTTTGAGGGACTGCTGCTGTATGTAGTGTTCCGCTTCTTGGTCTCAGGTTTCAGTAGAAACAATGGATCATTGTAGCTTTCCCAGACAGCAAGGGACAGGCATCTCTGCAAATCTCTGCTAACCAGCACATCTCGTCCACAATAACCAGCCAAAGTCAACCTTTTAAATAGTAGCTATACCATAGCCCCTTAAGGCCTTTTGCAGAGTTTATTGGTAACATTTTACCATGTGAGGGGATTTCTTTCTCTATTCTCTACTTTCTTATGCATTTGACTTAATGCTCTGTAGTGTAGTGAGAAGGTAAATTTGGAATTTTTCGTAAAAGTGAATGATTTCTGTTCAGATCATCTACTCATTGTGAAATGTTCCAAAGTTGATGACATGGTTAGAGATGACTGGACACAGAGGAGTTGGCATTGTTACTCGTCTTCTGGTGGTACACGGGGTCTGAACCAGCATGGTAGCCTCGCATGTACTCGGGTCCAGAAAGAGCTTTCTGCACCAGATGTTTTAAGGTCTCACATCTGGAGAACATCTGGGCCGTTTTGGGGAGGCTCTTCTTAAATTGAACCAAAGGACTGGGGGGGGGGGGGGGGGGGGGGGGGGGGGGGGGGTTAGCAGAGAGAAGAAAGTATTCTCATAGACTCTCTCCCAAGATCACTTGTTTAGAAACTGACTGATCTAAAGCGCCTCCAGACCATGCAGCTATGTTGTAAACTAAATTAGATTTTTTAGTCTTGTATAACAGTCTTGTATAACTTATCGTTCAAACATCTGTTGTGCTATTGTTTTTTTCACTGTGTATGAATACTTTTATTTATCTTTGTAAATGAAACAATGTGTAATTTTTTCCTTGTTATGTAACAATTGCGTAATTGTCATAGCTGTATTTGGGTTCATTATATTGAAACCACTGTCTCTGACTGACTGATTTATTGATAAATTCACAATGAAATCTAAACTAAGACCATCTTTTGTAGGTTTGTACCATACGCCAACAGGTGGTCATTTTCTAGACAATATAATCAATTTCCTCGAAATCCTCGAAATATCAACACTATTGTTTTTAAAAATATACTGTTGAAAATAATCATAGAAAATGAAGATTTTACATCAAAGCAAGCCTCTGCTCATATGTGTTTGCCTATTTTAAAACCGGAGCTTGTTTCATTGTGTGGCTCTGTTGTTTTCAACTGTGTTATCCAACCAGAGCAAGTGTAGTACAGTGTTTGTGTTCAAGTAAGGACAAACGGTAGGAGACATCTTCCACCGCCTGCACATCAAAGTGCAGATATTTGATCTGGAATACAGGCGGCCCCAGCAGAGCTGCTGGAAGAGACACTCCCCTATTTCTAAACGGGGCTTGTCTGACCGAGGCGCGTTGCAGAAGGAGTGAAGCCGAGCGAGAGAGAGTGTGTGGGTGGGTGGGCGGATGGACAGAGGGACGGACGGGTGGGGGTGGGGAGTCTGTCACCAGCTTGCATGGCCGAGGAGAGAGCAGGGGGGTGGGGGGGGTCACATTTCACTCAGGTGGCCGCAGATGTCCTTGGAGATAAATCATAATTTTTTTTTTAAAGTAATGAATTTCCCCTGTTTCTCCACCTCTGTTGTTTACTAGTACACTATAGGATCATACAGTGGGGGGGGGATTGGCCTCTGTGAGTCACAGCCGCGCTAAGGACGCCGATGTCCCACTCCCTTTAAAAAAGCCAGGCTGGGTTTTTGCCATGAATGGAGCCGTGGTGCTGTGATGGTGCCTCTTTTGTGTCAATGGAGTTAAATGGCAGCCATGTGGAGATGACTAGAAGAGGGGCCAAGAGAAACTCCGGCCCTCCCCTTTGTCCCGGCACTGAAACAGTGATCTTTATTCAGACCACAGGCCTGTTGAGACTCATGTGAGCCTTCCCAAAATAGACAAATGGTTGACAGGAAGTTTTAAAGATGGCGGTGAGAGAGGGCCGCGGCTTCCTAAGAGTTCCATGATCTTCACATCTGAATGTTCAGCTTGGAGTTGAGACGGGACTGAGCTTGTGGAAGTGAGACAGCGCTGACAGCTTTAATTTAAATTTAAATTTTAATCTGTTTATTGATCCCCTATGGGAAGATTACAATTTAAAATGTACAATTCAGCTTGGCCTGCTGTTTAAATTTTTTTTTATTTATTAATAATAAGTGCTGAAACAATTTGTAAATCGTTTGATCATTAAGTCCTCAAAAAATTATCGGCGACATTCGATAATCAACAATTTGTGTCATTTGTAAAGAAACAAAAAGTTGTTTTCAGCTTTCCCGACTGTGAGGACTTTCTGCTGCTCTGAGTTTTTTAGTGTTTTTGTAATTTTGGATTTCAAACTGTTCAAATGGAAAGACGTCATCTTAGGCTGTGGGAAATTGTGATGAAAATATTAATAAATAAAACAATCTGCAGTTTAACAATGTAAATAATCTGTAGTGGTAGGGCTTATTGAAATAGGAGTCAGGTATGAGCAGTCTCCTGCAAAAGTCTCTATTTTCTTTTGACTATAACATAAATAAGAATAAGCTTAAGCTGGGAGAAGACTCGGAGAATGTCAACACAGTCTGTTGACCTTTCCTCCTCTTTCTTCCAACAGTTTGCTGTGGCCTTTGATTTATGACGGCAGGGGCAGGGAGGTTGGGTCACCTTGCTCGGTGCTGGTGTGGGGGCAGGGCGGTTCTCCGGGGCTGGGTCATAAACTAATGAAGGTTTCTAATTTAGACACACCGGCCAACTAGGAGGGGTAATCACTGTTTCCGGGCGCTTATTAAATGCAGCTTTGAATGAGCTTTTAGTCCGTGGGAAGTCAGCCCTGAGCAGAGGAAAGCTTTGGGGGTGGGGAGGGGGCTGTGGGGGGGGCAGCTATTGTCTGCCCTCAGGGGCAGGTAGAGCTGTGTGTTGATGGACACTTTTGTCTTTTCCACAATTGGATTTTAAACTGTTTTGATGAGCCAGTTTCCCGCAACCACTTCTGGCTGAATCGTGTCTTTCCAAATTTAACTTTCCAAAATGCTCAGAGCAACGAATATGGTAATGATGAATGATCATATTTTCCCCCTGTGACCACATTTGTTCATTTCTTCATGTCTTACTGTAATGTACTGTAGGTTGGTTGCCTTCTGTGTTATTGTTTTTACACTTGTGTGTGTGTGTGTGTGTGTGTGTGTGTGTGTGTGTGTGTTTCCTGAACATCTGTTGCACTTAATACAAGAGGTCCTGTTTGGAGCAGGAAAGATCAACCAAGTGTTGATTTGGACCTCATGCTCTTATTGCATGCAGTCGGTATCTGCGTCTATGACATCATCATGGGATTTCCAGCAGACTGATGTACCTCAGAGTAATATTTAGCTTGTGTGAAGCTAAAATGGCTGCTTCTTGTTTGAACATCTCTTAACTAGTGAGCAAAGAAAAGTCCCTTTTCAATCCCTTTTCCCTTTGGTGTGAAATGAAAATTACTTTTTTCATTTATAAATATACATCTAAGGCGTATTTGAATACTACAATACCCAGAGTCCATTGCGAGACATACCCACATTTGTTATGTGGCTTTGTTATATGAAGTTGAGCTGGCCTGCACCACGTTTGTTGCTGACGTCTTGTATCACAGTTGTCCGTCCATTGTCTGAAATGGATTTCAGTTTTATTGCTTGGCTAACACTGATCCCATACTCAACATCTTATGTAAACATCATACATAATACCTAAATATTTTCAGTAGCAACTGATTTACTTTAACCTGCTTAAAGCTTGACGTGATAAGTACGCAAATTGGATTTCCAACTAAGCTGTTATGAACCGAGGAAACTCTGGGAGTCACAAGCGGTGCTGGGAAGACTGGGCCGTGAGCCGGCGTAAAGCCCTCATTCGGACCAACTTTGTGTTTGACAAAGTTTTGGTTTATTGACCACACACACAGAGAAGGCCCTTCCTGTTCAACCGGGGCCTGTCAGCTCAGTACACAAATGGGACTGTGAGAAAGTCAAGCTAGTGTTTACCAAAGACTTGATGTAACACCTCTGGCCCAGACATCAATGCCTGCACTGTCACTGAGGGCATCTCCACAAAGATGTAGTAACTGAGCAGTGGAGCCGCTCAGGTGGAGTTTACAGTTCCCAAAGCTAACCACAGCACCTCGTACAGGGGCGTAGGGTTAGCTTCAACAATGGGGGGGGAAGACACATTATAACCGGAGGGTCTGGGGGTCCATCCCAATTAAATGTTGAGCGTCAAACACATCATTTCCTGCATTCTGGTGAATTTTTATGCAGCATCGTATGGTGCACGTGTCTTTATGTAAGTAGAGGAAATTATTATTTTCCTTCTCTTGTTTAAACCTTCTGCATATTCTGATCTTAAATTCTGTTCTTTAACCACTCAACGTAGCTCAATGTAGACACATTTTACCCCTCTTCGGGAGTTGGTTGTCTTTCAAATATTTTGATGAGGAACAAATCTACCGCTTCTAAATATTGGGTTTGGGACATATAAAAATCTAAGCCTTTTGCTGCATGCATGCATTTGAAAAATTTCCACTTTTTTAATGTATGTATGAAAATTGTGATCTTGCATGCAAGTCTTTGGTGCTTACGTGTAGTGTGGTCAACACAAGTTAACCACAGTTTTTGCCAAAAAAACAACTGTCTGATTAATCTCACATGGCACTCTTAAAAGCCACTTAAGTAAATGAGGCTTTTGAATTACTCTTTGAAAATAGACAGCAGTCAAACTAAACCTCCCAAGCTACACTCAGTCCTTTGTGAATTAGTTGCTTCGTTAGGAAGTATGATGATACAAACCCTCCTTCAAAGGGAAACCTAAAGCCACAATAGGGTCACAGAGGTTGCCCCAATAATCTCTCTTGATGATGTCCTGCTGATAGAGAGGCAGCCAGGCATCCCCAGTGTGGAGGTGGTCATCCTCGTCTTAGAGGCTGATTACATCTTGCCTCCCTCAGTGCACTCTTTAGTCATTGGCTTCAACCACCTTCCAAGCATATACTCCCTGGGTGGAGCCACTGTGGCCTGAGGATCCCATTTTTAACATTTGACAACTCAGCTGTGGGGTGTGCTTCATTATTGCTGCACCACCCATAGCTTCACTCCCTTGTTTCACACCAGTGAAATGCAGCTTTTGACATCTGGTTTGTGAAGAGAGTCAATTTCAGTCAAATCTAGCTTTGATCTGGTGTTTTGGCAGGTACAGAGCTTCTTTAGAGACATTTAAACCACGGAGCAGACTTATTTTCGGATAGAACATTCTCCTAAAGGCCAGATGTGAACGCCACTGCTCTCATGGATGTAAACGGGCAATCTCTGTTAGGAGAGTTTGTCGTTGTCCTGTAATCCGATGAGGTTTGTGAAACAAGTACAACAGTCAAACTTCTTTACTTGAGATCTCTTAAAGGATGAACCGCTGCTAAGCTACTCGTTGATGCTGAATCCAGTCAAATCTTCGGATTCAATCGCCTCTGATTTCACTGACATTCTATCTTGAGTTACAATTCTTAGTATGGATAAGTCAATGGGGGGGGGGGG
>NC_048409.1:1457700-1463195 GCF_013103735.1 Etheostoma cragini | reverse complement strand
CTTCCATACAAACGTCACCGCACAGAAAAGTTGCCAAATCATTTAGGCAAAGTCAAGTTGAGCATTTATGCGAAAGGTCGCCCGCCCTCCGCCTCAGCAAGACACCTTATAAATAACGCTGGCACAATAAACGCCACCTTGATAATTGGGCCATCAGTCAAGGAGATGTCAAGTGCCTGGGTGGATCAAGAGTCCTACTCGGTGCTCTAAGCCACAGTGGACCATGATGATACGGCACGGCACTGCAGGCAACCACACGGCTCTGCTTTGCTGTAATACCTGCCTATTTACTGAGAGTTTCTCACAAAGAAGCTAATGATGGGCTTATTTTTTGTAATCAGAATGTTGAATATCAGATTAAAGCCATGTCCCCAGTAACAATAATGCACATACATTGATTTGTTTCACTGTTTTGGCCTGTCATAACAAGAGTTATTGTAGTACACTTCACAGATACACTTACAGATTTGATTTACATCAATAACATTCATTTAAAAACATTTAAAAGTGGTTGATTATGAAAAAAACGGAGTGCTCCATTCATTGAACAGAGCTTTAATATTTGTGGTAAACCACTTGGCAGAAATTGTATAAAGCTGCCATTTCCTCTCAAAGCTTGAACCGTGGCTGTAAAAGAGTTTAGTTAGCCTCTAGCAACTGGCTAGTTAGAATTTACATCAGTTACAACAGAAGCTAACGGCGTCGAGGAGGAACGTACCCACTCTTGGAGACTGAGCACTTCTCTCCTCTCCACACGTGTGACCAAAGCCATAGTTCTTCATGAAGACTCCAAAGATAGATTTACTTTAAAGTAACAATCTCAAAGACCTCTATTTTGTTCTCTTCGGCAATAAGCAGTAACTGCAGTGTGTTTTTGGATCTCATTACCCAGTGATCCAAGCAGTGTCGCCTGTGTGACGTCAGTCGGTTGTCGGTGCTGTTTTCTTTGTTTGTTTGGCCACAGTGACGTTAACTCACAGCGCTAGGGACGGGAAAAAACAGACATTTATTTAAATACAAATCAAGATTATCACTTAAAGCATCCTCTTAATGTTTGGCATGTCGATTTGAACAGCAGCCCTTTTAGAAAACTATCAAACTGCTGCCCGATTGGTGGGAAAAAATCATAACCAAAATGATTTTGGTCAATATTGAAACTAAATTGATTTACTCGTTGGCTTTTGGAAAGATGTTAAACACTTTAACAAATCAACAGTGAAAACACCTTCAACTGTGGAATGTCCCTTAATGCTTTTCCCGTTTTTATTTATATATATATATATATATATATATATATATATATATATATATATATATATATATATATATATATACTGTATATAATGACTATATTCAGATATTGGCTGAGGGAGTTTAGCCTTTGGGAGGGGCCAGAGTGCATGTGTCCTTTAGAGTCCTAGACCAAAGAGAGAGGCAACACCTAAAGTGCAAGTTTCTGGTTCTTCTCCATTACATTGTTTTTGGGATCATTAGGAGCTGAAAAGGGAAATTGACGGCCGTATGTCAACGTTGTTCTCAAATGTAACTGCATTGTTGTGGACGGGCCCGGCCCACCAGCGGTCTGCTATGTATCCAGTCGGCTGCCCTGCCCCGGGGACGGGGGTGTGGGGGAGGGTGTGGTGGCCGCCCTGCTGGGCTCGCCATGGTGTCAGAGACGTGTAAAGACAACACCGAGCAGTTGTGACTGTGGACGTTGCAGATCATCAGCAATTCCTAACGGCAACTGGTGGCCTCCAGCCGTCCCAACAGTTGCCATGACATTGTTTTGTTTCATGTTTCGCCCACAGGAAGCAGCGTATAGCCCTGGCCATGGAGGGTTCACGGCAGGTTGACTGAATGGATCATCTTTTAGTTCTAAAAATCTGGTGATGAATTACTGGCTCTCGGTAACTTATTTACCAGTTCTGAGTTCCCACATACAGGCTCTTTGAATCCAGTGCGGTGCTGACTCAGTGTGTGGATTTTATCACACACTTTTTGATTATGATCTCCTCTGTTTTGAACCAAGGCTTTGTTTACATCTGTCTTGATTGATTTGAGTTACACACATTAGTCTCCCAGGGCTGGGGTTTGATAGGAAATCCAATATTTGTACTTTCATCTGTGCTAATAGAAGCACATGTTTAAGCGGTGTGGGTAATGATTTATAATCTGACTTCTTGGAGGCTTTGAGGTTACATATTTCCATCCACTTGTAGCATTTCTGTCCAGCATTGGTGTACCAGGATGTGCAGGCCTCTTATTTACGATAAGCCCTCCCTTTGCTTATCCCAGTGCTCCTCTCCCAGTCTCCTCCCCTGCTCTCCCCTCCCCTCGATAATAAATGTCATAGTTTCCAGAGTGGGAAGGGGGCAGGGCGGTCGCTCAGAGTGTAACAGGACCACAGCAACTCATGCAGCCAATGGAATTCAGAGGGATTGCTTCCCTAAGATGTTTTTTTCTCCTCTTCACTCTTTTTTCCCCCCTTCTCTTTTTTTAGTTGTCTCACCCGCCCCCTGTGAACCCCTCTTTCTCAAGGGGCCCCCTCCAATCTGTGTTGTGCTGTGTGTGTGTGTGTTGTGCGCGTTTGTGTGTGTGCGTGTGTGTGTGCGTGTGCGCGTGCGTGCTGGGGGAGGTTTGGGTAGGGGATTTGGCAGCTCCTTTGATCAGTAAAGCATAAACAAGAGGGGGCTTCAGAATGGGTTGCATTGTGTGTGGGGGGGTGGGAGGAGTGCTGAGTCAGGCCCTCTCGCTCTCTGGCCAGGGATAGAGAGCAGACAGGCAGGCTGGGATTACCGCAGAGGCCAAGAGAAACTCCCAATCTCTCACTTCAGACAGCTGTTCCAAAATCTGGGCTAATGGCGCTCTGGGATCAAATTAACAGCGAGTCGTAAAGAATCCCAGTGGGTGACAGAACATGATTATTGCAGGGTACAATGTATAGATTGCAGAGAGTAATTGCATTGTGAACACACTCTCTTAATTTTGTCATATGTGCTGAAATGAATAGAAAAAGTGATTTATTGTCACGGTTTTTTAGCAACAAAACCCAGTTTAGCAGTGAATCAGCCACTCCCAACTAAATGAATGCAAGAGTTGTGGTGTTGCGTAAACAAGCTACTGGAGCTTGGTGCCTATTTGTTTGAGGTGAGGGGGGTCTTTTTAAATGGGATGTTTCAAAAAACAAAAAAAGAACAAGTGAATAGTGGGGTTTTAGGTCGTAGCTCAGTCTGTGCCTTTGTCAAGCAGGTGAAAGCTTTGTTAATGTGGCGCCAGATTGTTAAAGCCCCTGACACTCCACAGTGTCGGAGCCACTTCCAGGAAAAAGGACCCCCTGCGTTGAGCCCTGGGACTGACCCTCCCTCAATAGAGAGGGTCCTGCTCGGGAGAGGAGGGCTTCCTGTATTAGCTTTCCATCTTAATCAAGCAACAAGTACCAACAAAGCACTAATTATCAATGCCTTCACCGAATGCAACACAATGCCCCCCTCCCCCCTTCCCCACTCCTGTCCCGGCGAAGACAAGCCATGAAATAGATGGAGCAACATTGTGTGACGTTACAATAGTTGTTTTGAAACTCATCATAGCCTCTGGGACGGCTCCTAGAAGAAGTGTTCAGCTGAACTCCAGTCACATACTTGATTTAGTGGTGTACTGTTGAAGTCCACTGCTCGGTTTAGTCTCACTTATGTCTCACTTTATTTTATTTTTATAATCAAGGGTCAGTTTTATCCATTTTCCTTTGTTTGGAATCTGCAGACGCAAAATTTTCTGCAGCTTTTTCGCAGATCTTAAAAATAAAATAAAAAAAAGCAGAAAAAACGTCCACTAAATTCTGCAGTTTTTCATTGTGGATAATCGCTGAAAAAAGGGTACTAATTGGATCTGTGTACAACCTGAAGTGGATTATAGGAAGAAAGTAGGCCTGTCTAATTGAAACTAAGAATGAAAGCCTTGTGTGAATCTTGATTGAGTTCTGGGTTCAGACTGAGTCCAAACAGACACAGCTGAGCTTGGCTTCCTGTAACAGTCATCATTTACAGAAAGCAGGGGTTAGATTCCGTGTTTTCATCAAAGAGCTTGTTGAAACTGGTCTGAGTCACCGGTTCCTGCATGTGACCTGCTGTTTTGCTCTGATATGGCCCTTGGTTCGACCTTACTACTGATTACTGCTTAGAAACGCCTTGATCAGTCATTTCTGGAATTATTTATGTTGTCTCGTCTCCTTACAGCCACATCGATCAGACCACCACTTGGCAGGATCCTCGCAAGGCCCTGCTCCAGATGAACCAGGCCCCCCCGCCCAGTTCGGTGCCAGTCCAGCAACAGAACATTATGAACCCAGCCAGTGGTATGTACAGTACATGTGGAACTTGTTAACGTTAGTTTCATCAGAGATGCAGCACATGGATAATTGTTCGTTATGTTGTGGGTGTTTAGTTCTAATTTTATTGCTGAAAAGCCCACGATTTAACGCACATTTGATCTGTTTACCTTTAATACTACATCCTAACTTTAATGCTGAAAAAGACGCAGCACTTGGCATTTAAAGTATAAACTTAGTTACATTTCTTTGAGGTAATATCTGGACATTTGCATACGTTCATACAGTAGAAGTCAGGAGTTTGCAGCCTTGTCTAGTCGTTACATGTCCCAAAGACTGTGTAGCACAGTTGAGGCCGTGCAGTTGGAATTTGCCCGAGGTGAGGTAAGACGGAGGTAGAACATGACAGGTCCTGTCTGACATGTTAGGGGAGCTCCGTGACTCACAGATTACAGGGTTTACATGTGAAGTCTCTTTGCATTCGCGTATCGTTTGGGTTCTGTCGGGAAACCTTTGAGTAAATCTAAAAGCCTTCGATGTTTACACACTGGGTTATCAGTGACAAATGACCAAGAGTTATTACATTTTCAAAGATGACAAACTATAGCTATATTGGAAAATGATATCCAGACAAATAGCAGCACATTATTTATTTTTTGATGTGCAAATCAGCATAAATATACTATATATTATATTAGGGCTGCAAATAACGGCTATTTTCATAGTCGATAGTGATTAAATTCTCCACTAAGGGATTAGTTGTTTACTCTATAAAATGTCAAAAAGAAGGTGATAAATGTTAATGAGTAGTCCCCAAAGCCCAAGAAGACGTCCTCAAATGTCTCATTTCGTCCACAACTCAAAGATATTCAGTTTATTGTCACAGAGGAGAGAAGGAACAAGAAAATGTTCACCTTTACCAAGCTGGAAACTAAGATCTTTCCTTTTTTTTCGTAAAAACAATTATGCATACGGATTAATTATCAAAATAGTTGGCGATTTAATATATTGTTAACAACTTATCAATTCATCTTTGCAGTTCACATATAAATGTATCCTAGATAATCTAACTACAGTATGCTGTAATGATGCCCAATTATGTATTCTAGTTCAGTACTGTTGCTGTATGTTGCACAATCATGACAGAAAATCCAACTCTGAGCAGTGAGGG
>NC_048409.1:1435722-1457690 GCF_013103735.1 Etheostoma cragini | reverse complement strand
CATGTCTCCAACACTATTTTCCCCTGTCACCCCTCAGGTCCTCTCCCTGAGGGCTGGGAACAAGCTATTACATCTGAGGGAGAAATTTACTACATCAACCACAAGAACAAGACCACGTCCTGGCTCGACCCACGACTCGACCCACGCTTTGGTGAGTTCGCTATAGACGGCGATTTGTGGTCTCAAGTCGAATGTTCTGTTTATTAAACAAGGACAGATTACTATTGGGCAACCGGGGGTCATTGTAATCCGAATCAGAAAAAAGATTTATTGCCAGGTAAGTAGCACTTACTAGGACTTTGCCTTGGTTGATGGTGCATACATCAAATATATTTGAACATTAAAAAGTAATAAATAAAAATAAATGCAGAAACAAATAACATGTAACTATTTAACTTTTGAAGAAAGTGAAGAGAAATGATGCATGTATTATTACAATTGTAATAGTAGAGTTCTTTGTGATTCATTGTGCGTTTTAACCACACTACATTGTTCCGGAGTGACGGAGTAGCCAAGCCATTGGTTGTTGAAATCCGATTTCACCGAACCCCCACCCGTTCCAAATCCACACCTAACCTTTTGTCAGCCATTTTAGTGTTTGAGCAACAGCTGAGTTGGCCATTAATCCCCCAGGCCAAGCTTGGGTTTGACAGTTAGCTTTGAGTGTGCGGTGGCCAGGGTTGTTGAATTAGTGACAGGACCTGGTACATGTGTTGATATGTCTCTGTGGCCATGGGAATGAGCTAATCCTCCTGTGCAAAGGAAGACTTCCAGAGATGAAGGGTTCCTGCGTATGTCACTCTGACTCATTCACGCTTCAGGTGCCATCCCTTCATTATAGCAGCATTCCCCAGGGAAGCTCACCCCGGTTCACAAAGGCAACACGTGTGAATCAGCACACAGCCTGTTATCCTTAGCTTTACTTTTTTTTATCAAGCCTGTGCACGTAAAGGGCCTGTTGTTTTTTGTTTTTTTCCCCGTAAGCAATTGTGAGTCCCACTCTGAAGGCAGGCAGGAAAGTTCAAAACAGAGTTGTAAGGGGAGGGGAGCAGCTGGGAAGAGATGGCGGCTCTGATCGGCAGAGCTCTTTGAAGATTTCTAAGTCTTGAACACACAAGGCTGCTGGGCCCCTGAAAGCCAGTGAGAGGGAGAAGGAGATCATGTTAACTCATTATGTGCCATCAGACCTAACTTTGTTCCGCATTGGAAACAATCTTTTCTGTACTTATGTTATCAATGTGCTGTTGTTTGTAGTTTTTTGATTCCTTTTAGATTTTAGAAAGATTGCTAGTTGATATTTCAAGTGTGGCTCGGTGCTTGAAGGAAACCTTAATGATATTAACTTATGATTCTATTGAATTGTATTTCCACTCATATTTCTTTTCCCATTTGTGAAAAGAAATGGGCTGCTCAGCTTCAGAGGCATCTATACTGCTGCTATGTAGGTCTCCAATCCTAAGCCAGCTGCTTTGATAATGGAGGCTAATTTGAGCTCTGAGAAGAAAAGCAGCAGAGCGCCTTTAACTGAGGCCTGTTGGCGGCTGGCTTTCCCCTGCGTGAGGCCCAGTGAAGGCCCAGCCCCATTCTGCTCCAGCTCCAGACAAACTTGAATCTCTGCCAGGCCTCTTTATTCTGTGGTCCAACTCTTAATCTGTTCCAGACCTTTTCAGTCAAGGAACTCCAATGTGAGTGGGGAGCTGGGGTGGGGGAGGGGGGGGCAGGGAGAGGCAAGGCAAAAGGGGAAGAAAGAAAAACAGAGGAACAGAGGGAAAATGCCAACGGGATAAGCATGCATCCTCTTTAAGATCCAAGGAGGTGGTGAACAGCGAACAGGCCATGAGTGCACTGTGGCCGAGTTTGAAAGGGCTTTGTGTGGATCCGTTGTTTTCTGGATGTACGAGTCCAGAGGAACAGCAGGGGAAAACATACTAGCGGGGTACCGGAGTGCACATATAGACAGAGTCTGACGCCTTAATGGAAAGCTCTTTGTCACGTGAGATTTTTCTGCCTCTGCTGTCAGAAAAAGTTGGCAGAGTGTGAGGCAGCAGTGAGCCACTTTAAAGGGTCAGTTCGTATCTTCTAACTCACCCCTTGAGGTGTTTATTTATGTGGACAGTGTTGGTTTTTAGCAGCTGATTTTCTTTTCTAGATTGCAAGAACAGATTTCTGCCCCCGCTGACGTCAATGCTGTGCAGGTGAACTGAATTGTGATTGTGGTGCAACAGGCATTGGAAAATTACAAAAAACTTGTTATTTCATAAATAATGTCACTTATTTTACGTTACTCACTGACCCCACTGACCCTCGTTTGGACACTTTTTCATTGGAGACACTAACCCTTTAACAAGGGAAAGCTTCCAGGTTTTCTTCACAGATGCTGAAGTGATAAAAACAAAACTCATCGCATTGCTATTTTTTGCATTTCAGTTTGAAAACCTTTTTTAATAACCCAACAGTGCTTCTATTCAACGGGTAAATCCAACACAACTTCCAATTTGAACCTGTTGTGTAAGTAATGCCCCTTCGGGCTGGCGAACGCTGTCGATGTGGCCTGGCTGGCTCCGTTTTCTTTCCATCTCCTCGCCAAGCCGAGTCAGGTCAACACAGACTGCTGGCTTTACTCAGACCTTGCTGCTGTACACAATGATAAAACAGTGTTTGTGTCACATCCTGTCTGTTTCTCCGCTTTGGTTATCTCAACGCTAAAATCACAACACCTTCCCAAGGGGCCTTTTTTGTTTTTATTTCTTAACTTGTTAAATCGATGGCAGACACATATTTACAGAACCTTCAAAGGAGCTGTGCCCTGGTCATATACTAGTTCACACAGCTGGCACACCCTCCACCGTACCTGCCCCAGGTGATCTTGGTGGTGTAATAAGCCCGGCGGTGTGATCGCTTGATAAGGGCTTCTGTTGCTGGCTTGTTGTGTTGCAGGGGTGCGTGAAGAAGACAAAAGGCAGACAGCATTAACTTGTCTCTTATCTGCATGGCCCACCAGCTATCACCGCCCATATGTGCTGCTGTCTTAACCACCCCCTCCAAACCCCCCCCCCCCCCCCCCCCCCCCCCCCCCCCCCCCACACACACACACACACACACATACACACATGGGCCTGGACTTCTTTTTCATGCTATCACTCTGGCCCTGAGCTGAACCCGTCCTTCGTTCCTATCAGATGTAATTCCCTGCGTCGATATGCTCATTGTTTGTGCATACTTCCTCCGGTAACATTGGTTACTGTTAGCTGTTTGGTCTGTGTGGGGGAGTCCTTGACGTGGTGGTTCAGTAGAAACTCAGCTGTAAGACTGCAGTCGCCAGCACACGGTTGTGTATCACATGTCCTACTCGTTTTTTTAATGCATACACTTCTTTAAAAGTCCCACCTTAAAGGAACATTCCACTTGATTTCAACTGCGGTTGTATTGACATAGTTTTGGCCGTGGTTTCTATAGGCTACGGGAACATTGTACCCACCATAGTGAGTGCCTACATCTGGGAACATGGCCGTACGTATCAATACAAGAAAGTCAGTTGGGGCAAGAAACCCCGGCAGGTAAACGATCAGACAGTTGTAAACAAGCCAGCATTTTATTCCCAGTTGTGAAAGAGTTATGGGAAGTTTGATTAAAGATGAAACTGGTAGTCTGTAAACTTCTCATGCGGATAATTTTACAACAAGTAAAACAAGTCAAGTTACAAGGGTTTTCTTTCTCTTCCAAACAGGTTTAGATGTCTGATTGCGGTTTCTTGCCCTGTCAGACTTCCTATTAGCGTTAAAACATGAGTACAGTATAGGGCCGCAACTAATTAGGTTTTCCATTGTCAATTAATCTGCAGATTATTCGCTCATTAGATGTTTGCTTTATAAAATGTCAGAAAATGGTGAAAAATGGGGATCAGTGTTTCCAAAAGCCCGAGCTGACGTCCTCAAATGTCTTGTTTTGTCCACAACTCAAAGATATTCAGTTTACTGTCACAGACGAGAGAAGGAACTAGAAACTGGAAACAGAGACCATTTTTATTCATAAAAAAAGACTCCAACCAATCAAACGGTTATCAAAATAGTTTATTTATGAATGAACCCTTGTGTTGTCTTCCCGTCAAAATGAAAATCGAAAATTGAAAATCATCTCTTTAGTTGAAGCTTTTTAATCAATGCTTTTAACTTTTTATTACACTTTTGTCCCTTTTTTCAATGTTTGTCACTTTTTTTTGACATTTTAACACTAACTTAACTTTACTTTTACAGTTATTTGGGGGATTTATGGTCAATAAACCTCATTTATTGGAAATTATACCTAATGTTTCAGTTAGAAAAGCAGAAATTAGGAATTATTTAGACTAAAATTAAGGGAATGGATGTTTATGATAATCAAAGACTGGAATATGTCAACTTTTACTCAATACTATTTCAAAAACACTTCAGTTTCCATCTCCAATCTCCAAAGGCTGTAAAATTGAATAAGACGCCCCAAAATTGATGAAAGTAGAGATTTGTACTTGCCAAAGAGCGTATTTTTAAGCGTATTTTAGGTAGTTAAAAAGAACATTGACATAGTAAAACTGGTCAATTTGACCTGAGGACAACATGAGGGTTAAATGTTCATTAATTTAATGGCTGACAACTTATGGATCACCTAATCGGTCTGTACCAGGGAATCTTTCTCCATGTGCGTCTGCTACAAAGCTCAGGCCTTAGCAGATCTACAGCGGCTGACGTGGCCCATGTGCAGCACCTCTACCTTAGGAAACAGCTAATGGTGCCCGTATGGTGGAGTGATCCAGCCACAAAAGGCCTCACTATCTGCCAAAGATAAGAAGTAACACTCTCCCATGGCTTCAGTTGATGTGTGTGGGAGAGAGGCGGCGGCTCCGAGACTCTGTGTGTGTTTGTCTGCATGAGTATGTGCTGTGGTGGGGATGTTGGGGGAGGCAGCAGGGACAGAGAGGGAGGGAGGGAGGGAGGGAGGGATTGAGGGGGGTAGACGGCAGGCAGGGCGGGGCCTCCAGAGCTTCCCAGGGAGAGCCCTGAGCCGTGGTTCATTCAGCTCCTGAGATAGTGTAAACAGACGGTGATTGAATGGTGATGAGAAAGGTGCCGGGGTGGGCAGGACAGCACAGAGAAAATGAAAATGAAAATTGTTCCCCCGTCAAGGCTTTGTTTTGGTTGGTGCTTCAAGCGCATAAGCAAACACCCCTCCTCATTGGTTACATTACTGTTCCTCCCCTCGTGGTCAGGCACATTTGCGTCTCTTTCTTTACTATAGTGATAAAATGTGTGACCTACTTTGCATGCATACATTTGCTGTGTTGCTTTATATTCCTGTTTTTTTGTCATTCCCACCCATTCATGAGTAAAGAATCACAAAGATTTGACTGGGGAACAGCTGTGTTTTCAACACACACCCATGTCTTCTGATAATGTAAACATGTAGTTAGCTACAATCCAATTACATGTGTTGTGGTAAAAGAACTTTGAAACTAAAGTTGGTAGTGGGACAGTGTTTACAGAACCTGATCCAGGTCTATTTCCAACCGTCTGATATCTGGACCCTTCAGGCCCGGACCAGGAGGCCTAATCTGTGATTTGTTTCGGAGGAAACCGAACGCACAATGAATGGATAAGTCATAACTGATGCAATGTACAAAACTAACAAAGGCTGTCTTAGTCAGTGAGTGGGAGGGGATCAGGTCTTACAGGAACAGGGGTTGTTTCACACACCACACAACCTGCTGCACTGGCTCTCACTTACAAAACGCTCAAGTTGTCAGTCTTGTTATGAGGCATTTAAATGCAGCCAGGCATTAAAACGTGTAGTTGCAGAGATGGTAGTGTATTTATAGTCTGCTGGAGATCATACAGTATCTGTAGTATTTATACATCCAGTACTGAACATATTCTGCTGGCTGCTTATTAGCATAACATAGAATGGAGATGCAAAAGACAAAGCTGTCCTATCGAGACCCAGCAGATTTTTATGACCAGAAAAGTCACAATAAAACAAATCCAAGCTCTCAAGGTTTGTTCGAAAAAGAGTAAAAGGCCTTTAATTCTTTTGGTAAATACATGAATTTACCAAAATCTTTCAAAACGTGTGTTTGCTTGAGCCCTCCTCCGGGTGTAGTGACACAAAGAAATGTTGCTGTTAGTTTTGGACATTACAGAAGGAAGACAAAGCTGGAACCATCGGTTTCTCCTAGTCTTCTCAAGTTCTTTTGATAGAACAAAGTCGTAGACCATTTTTACGAAGTTATTACACACATTACACACAGGCCTGATTTACACACACGGAGAGATGTCAGAATGGGGTGGGAACTGCCCATGGAAAGGACCCCCAAGCAGTTGGGGGTTCGGTGCCTTGCTTAAGAGCTCCTTGGCAATGCCCAGGAGGGGAACTGGCACCTCTCCAGCTACCAGTCCACCACTATACTTTGGTCCATATAGGGATTGAACCAGCAACCCTCCGGTTCCCGACCGCCTACTGAATGAGCCACCCCATTTGTACCATTTATAGTGTCTGTGTATGCGAAGTTTAAAATGAGCACTAAATATTATAAAATAGCAACAAATTTGAACTCCTATATTTCTCTTTTGCAGCCCTGAACCAGCAGAGGATCTCCCAGAGTGCTCCAGTGAAGCAGGGAGGGCAGCTCCCTCCCGGAATCATGGGAGGCAACAACCAGATGAGGCTGCAGCAGATCGAGAAGGAAAGGCTGCGGCTGAAGCAACAGGAGCTGCTTCGGCAGAGGCCACAGGTCAGTAATCACAGTGAAAGCATTTCTTTTGACATGTACGGTGGCCCCGTGGAGGAACAGCTCCCTTGTATCAAAAACATCACAAGGTCAGGGTAGCCTTGGTAGCTCACCTAGTGGAGCGCACAGCCACATACAGAGAACCTTTGCTGCATGTCATTCCCCCTCTCTCTCTCCCCCTTCATGTCTAAGCTGTACTGTCAACAATAAAGGCCTAAAATGTCAAAAGAATTATCTTAAAATGGTTAAAAACTTTCACTACGAGACACTGGACCTCTAACTGGTGGAATGAGGGCATCAGCTGTATGATAATGTCATAAATAAAACCTAATGTACATTTTGGATAGGCCTTTAAAATTGAGTCATAATTGTATAGGTATAGCAGTGGATCTTGAGCCCCTTTGATCAATGGTTATTGTTAACACCACCCTGCGATGATGTCCCGTGAGTCATACGTGGTCATTTTATCACTTCCTAACTGTGATGTGTCAATGTGCCGCCCACACAGGGTGGTGCAACCGAGTGCAGTAGTTTACTCAAGGCCGTGTCAGTTTAGCAGAAACAGAGCTTTATGATTATGAATGAGGGTGCTGGTGACTTTGTTTACCATGGCATTCCCGTGGGTTGTTTAAAGTTCACCGTGTAGGAAGTGGCATAAGTGTGTTCATGCACCAGACGTTAGAGGGCCAGAGATGATTGGACTGTCCTGACTGAAAGGCCTGTACACATGCACTGCATGCTGAAAGCGTAACTTTGGTATTGCTTAACCTTTTTTCAGATGTATTTGTGTCTAAGTGACTGATGGGAACAACAATATTTAAAATTGGTTCAGTATTAAGCCTGAATTGTGCATCTTCAATTTACCTCCAGTAAAAGGGTTTGTTTTGCCACAGATATGCTCAGATTATAAATAGTGTCTGACAACATTATGGACAGGATCTGTACAGAGGTTGACTTTTTCTTAAAGAGTAAGTTCTGTTTAACATGAAACCCAGAAAATCTAAACTAAATAAAACCATCAAAACCCATCTTGGTTTGTCTTCCACTGTTCCAACAATCACCCCTCTGGTCTGGTTGAAACAAAACCTTAATTCCCCCGTTAACATGTGAAAATATGCTGGCTCTATACACGCTACAAGTAGTGTGTTTAAATGCAGATTTCTTTGCTGTTTCTGGTTAAACAAACCCATTAAAGAAAGTTCTATCTCTGTAGAAATCCTTCCCATAATGTTGCCAGACACTAAGAATAACAACCTGATCCTGCCTGTCAGTGGCAAAAACAGCACGTAAAGTGGACAAAATTAACGATGCACATTTGCGGCTAGAGGTTACATTGCAGTCAGCTTCGCAGCTGCCAGTTACAGCATTCTCACTCGACACTGGACCAATTTCAAAGATTTTAGCTCACATTAGTCACTTAGACACAGATGCCTGGGAAAATAGGGTCTATGTTAGAAAATACCAAAATGATCCTTTGAGTAACCTGGCTATCTTCGACTTTCTGAAAGGTTATGTGAGGGAGAAATCTGGTTTGCATAACAGGGTAAGGGATTAAGAGAAACATGGTTATAAAACATAGATTTTTGCAGGAGAATCCTGATTTCTTAGCCAGGCCAAGCTCCTTAAACTCATTTCGAATTGTGACACGCCTTTGTTTGTGGGTTTTAAACAACGGTTGTACAGTAACTAGGTTATATCAGTGCATGAATTTTTTTATTCCCTGCCTTCTTAGGTAAATTTCTACTGGTTTGTGTGCATGCATATGTAGAAAAAGTTATGGAATTAATAAATGATGCAAAGAAAACACAAAGTTGATGACACATGAGCAGCTCAGTTATCCAAACTCCAGACACACATATTCACTAGTGAGTTTAATGGAAAATAATAAAAGGGGGGGATGGAATTGCAGACCAGACGGGATACATTTCAAGCGCTACAGGCTACATAGACTACTGTATGTTCCAGTAAACGCCTAATTCCTGTAACTTCTCAGATACAAAATGTTCGGAATACGGAGACCATTCTGTGTTTGCAAATATGTGAGAGCATGAGTACAGCAGGACATTTTGCAATCGTGCAAGCTATATGCTTTATGTAGGGAGTTCAGCTTTGGGGCAATACTTGCCACACCCAAATGGCTTCCACATGGCAGAAATGTGATGAAGAACGGCTGGCGATGTATGCAACTTGCTGGTGGCAGTCCAGTGCTGACGCTGCTCAGTCACGCACAAAAAGAGCAAGCCAATAAAACCATAAAGGTTGTTTACAGTACACAGCCCTCATATTCCCTCTAAATCAAAACCAGATTGTTTACATGTGCGCATGGGATTCTGGGATAAATGTTGGAGGAGGAAAGCACTGCTGCGAGCATAGCGGAAATAAAAACAAAAGGATGAAAAAACAAAAACGATATACGTTATTATCCATCTTTTTGCCTCAAATAGGATCCATTTCTTTAACAACCTATTGGTTGCCTCTGTGTCGCCTGTGACTCTAAACATTGAATGAGATCTCAAAATGGTCCTCCTTCCTGTGAGTACGTTTACGGGAAGGAGGTGAAAAAGAACAGCATGACTTCATATCCGTAGCCTTATCTGATCAGAGCATGATCCGAGCATGTGTCGAACACAATTGTCTCCAACTGTTGTCGGCCCCTCATGTAATTTGACACTCTGTATGGGCAGAAATGGAGAGCGCCATCTGTGCGTAAGTCCTTAATTTAACATTTTCTGCAGCGACAGCAGAGCAGCAGGGCTAAAAGACAGTTGGTAAATGAACCGGTGTATATTTAGCTTCTGGGGTTAGGTGTGGGTTCCATTGTGTTGCTCATGGGTTTGGTGCTTTATCGTCCACAGGAGCTCGCTATAAGGAATCAGCTGCCAACCAGCATGGATCAAGATGGCAGCACAAACCCTGTGTCCTCCCCCATGGCCCAGGATGCCCGGACCATGACCACCAACAGCTCTGACCCATTCCTCAACAGGTTGGTTCCATACAGAGCCCAGGAGTGTTTAGTTGTGTATGTGGAGCGAACGTACAACACGGCTCACACCGAGGCGCGCTTGGCGAGGCACTTTGGCTCGTCAGACTCGGCCCTTTGAGCAGTGGCGAGAGCTCCTCTACTAAAAACAGAATGCCAGTCTCGGGGGGGGGGGCTCTTAACCCTCCTCACATGGTAATGTCACATTCACACCAGCAGCTCTGTCCTGGGGTTCACTGCACTCTGAGGACCTCTGGTGTCCAACTGCTGCAATAAAGGCAATCCCAACCCTAATTGTGATGTAACCTGTGAAATAAACTTTAAGAAAACAACACTTGTATTCAAACTGGGGATGGACAACTTCCACAATTCAAGTAGTGAAGACACAAAACTACCCCATGGACTGACACTAGACTAAAAAAAATGGCTGCGAGATCAATAAATTAAATTCAAATAACTTCATACATCCCCGGGGGAAATTTTAAAACCATGAGGAGTAGTTCTGACGAGTAAGAAATATATAAGAAATACACACAACGCCTTAACTAATATACTTAAAGTGAAATAAGAGGAGGGCAGCAACAACACATGCTCAGTTTTATATTAAAAAGTATTACTGTATCAAGTGTTAATTTTGAATGGGACAGGAAGTTTTTCTCACTATTGGTGAATGCTGCTCCATGGCATTCTGGGAAATCATTGCTAGCAGTTCAAGCTCTAGTTCTTCTGTGAGCGGATGAAGTGAGGAAAGGGCTGAATAGCAAGCAGGCCATGAGAACATGTGGTCCAGTCAGTAGACGGGCCAACCTAATCTCCCCTCCTCCCCTCCTCTCACAATGGCCTCATTCATCCTGCCTCCGCCATACTCTGCCTACATATTTTTCCTCTGCTAATTAGTATAGGCTTGTCAAATGTCTTCTCTCTGCCTCTTTGTCTCTCTGTTGCCCCGTTCACCGTTGCTCTTTTTGCCATATTCTGCAGTAGAGGATGAGAACAGGAAAGCTCGGTCACCACAGTCGTTAAACAGAACTGCTGAAACTTGGATGTGTGCAGAAGGGAATTAAGGCCACACTGTTACTTTTCAGCCTGTGTGCTTTTAATAACGGAGTGTGTTCGCATTGTTGGATCAGTTAATTAGATTCACGTAGTTCACTTTCAAAGTAGTTCAGTGTGGGTCATTAAGGTCATCCACAGACAAAAAGCTTTTTATTTTCTTTTGGTCTGATGGGAATGGGGATGTTTATTAGCCATTGTGTGGAGTTTGTAACCCAGATTTCTTTGTTTTTGCATGTTTCAGCGGGACCTACCACTCCAGGGACGAGAGCACAGACAGCGGCTTGAGTATGAGCAGCTACAGCGTCCCTCGCACTCCGGATGACTTCCTCAACAGTGTGGACGAGATGGACACAGGTGAGGCTGGAAACATAATCACACGTCACACAGTCACTACATTTACATACTACAAACACTACATTTAATACAGATCATGCAAACAACATTATCTATTTGGATATTTTGAATATAGCATTTCTTAATAAAATCATATGGTAAGTTCTGGTATTATTCAGGTTTTAGAGGCATTCTTTTGACATGTATTGCACATTCAGAATGTGCGTCCTAATCAGGGTTTTTGCCTCAGTTTACGGCCTCTAGTCTGTTTACGGCTTGCAGTCAGCTCTCAACAGTTTGCACGGCTGCGGGTAGAGATGTTTCCTAAAATAAAAGCTACCTACTTTATCACTACGAAGTACTTTTGTGGAAAACATCGCAAAGCCGACCTTTTCTAGAAGGTTGAAGCAATGAAAGAGGGCGGCTTTGTTTGCACGGTCGAACAAGAAAAACACTGAAAAAGGTCTGTTTTGCACGGCTGCATGGAAACAGGAATGTAAGTGGAATAAAGCTTTCATTAGCTATGTGAACAGCTTAGTCGGAATATCGTCTTTTTCAGAATAAGGGAAAAAAACAGAATACGATGTGCATGTGAAGGTCGTCAGCGTGGTCTGCGTTATGACGGCTCCCTGCTTGTAGTTGGCGATTGGTTTTGGTTTTTAGTTTTGTGCGACACCACGTTGTAGTCATGTTTGTCGAATAGAAGGAACAGGAGGGTAGCCTGTTGTTATCGACGGGATTATTATTCATAGATGGTTACCTGCATCTCTAGCTACTCTCATAGTTAACATGGGAGAAGATGCTCAGATTAACTGCTTTAATGCAAAACTAACCTGAATCAACTGTAGCTGTGTTAATAGCACTTTTGACTTAGTCGATTTTTAGCCGCCTTGGCTTGTTGATATTGCGATGTCGTAGCTGTCAGAAATCCCCCAAATCTCCTGCTGGTAATTACCACTAGGAGTCCGTTGTAATGTTTAGGTTTTTTTACTCACTTGGAGGCTCATAATTACAGTCTGTACAAAAAGGAATAGGAACATACTTCCAACTATTGTCTTTACAGTAAAGCACCAAGCTGACAAAATCTTCAAAACATGCTTATTTCTATTGTGTGCAGGGCTCCATGCATGGGAAGAATCTGGTCTTAAATGCGAGTCTCTTTCAAAAAAACAATCCAAGGCACACTGTTGGGTTTGAGACCAAATGAAAACGCCTTGCTTTAACCCTAACCCATGGCAACATGCATTTAACACGACCAGCGTGTTGCAACTACATGTATCTCCTTCACGGTCATTGTTAGCAGAGGCTTGCACACCTATATTGTGTTACCCTAATCAGTGGAGGGGTTGTCTGCAAGCCCGTTGGTTGGATAAAATCTCATAAGTCTCCTCTATAATGTATAAAAAGTCCTAAGAGATCCAAGTGGTGGAAAGTATTGAAGAATATTGAACTCTGTGAAGCCGATTTCCCATCGCAGCCCATGTTAAGGTGAAACTTCCCTGGTTGACTACTGACATTAAGACATTAATATTTTTTATTACATGTTTTCTGAACTTGTGTTTAATTACGCAAATTAGGCATTGTCTACTTAGATATGTGCCAATTTTCATAAATAATTGTGTTCCTTTTTTTAACTTGGACCCTGTTGGCTTTCAATGCTTTCCACCACTTGGATTTCTTCCCATACCGTATGTTATAGAGGAGACCTTTCTAAGGAATAAACACTTTTCAGATTTGTGGGAGATTCACCTTTTTTTTTCTCACAAAATGCTTGTACTAATAGGAGAGAGAGAGGATAAGATGAGGGCAGGGGTTACAAATGAAGAGTTCCATATATGTAATACAATTCTTTTCCCAAAGTGATATTTCACAGAAAAGGAGAAAAGTCTATCTCATCGTTGAGGCTGGGGTATTTAGTCTTTTTCAGTTGTACAATCCAAAAAGTCTTGCATTGGAGTAGTCTTATTTTAGTGGGGGTTTTGTTTTATGCGGTCTTCTCCTCTAATGTCCTTTTCAACCACTTCTAACACCATGACTTCCAAATGTCCCGTTTGTAATGCCGTAGTATAATAACCATTTTGTGCGGGTGGCATTTTTATGTTCTGCAACTTGGCCTACATAGAAACAACCACAGGGGCTCTCCCGTCTGTAAACAACATGTGTTCTACTGCAATCAGCACAGTGGCTGTATACCCAGCGGTGCTTCGACTCCATTGTCCTTATCTTTAAACATGCTTGCTTAGTCAAATCGTTTTAATGACTTCTTTATTTTCTTCCTGTTTGCTAGGGGACTCTCTCCCACCCTCCATGGCAACACAGCCCAGTCGTTTCCCCGACTACCTGGACGCCATCCCGGGAACAGACGTGGACCTAGGCACCCTGGAGAGTGAGAGCATGGCGGTGGAGGGCGAAGAGCTGATGCCCAGTCTCCAGGAGGCCCTGAGCTCCGACATCCTCAATGACATGGAGACAGTGCTGGCAGCTACCAAGATTGACAAGGAGAGCTTCCTCACGTGGTTATAGAAGATCTGAGCAGGGCGCGCCGTACTCCTCACCACACTCTGCTCTACTCTGTGAAGGAGCCACAGATGCTTTTAAACAAGACATTTCAGCAAGCCTCTCTGGACTTCTGTTTCTGGCTCAGCGTGTAAGGCCAAGCTCTTCTGAGGCAGTGTTGTTCTTTTCTTTTTCTCTGGTGTGTTATCTCTTTATTTTGTCTGTGTCTTCAAGGCTGGCCCATGAACAGACAATTACACAAGGGTCCCCAAATTTTTCACAGGTCTGTCCGTGATTCTAGGGCATCTTTCCCTAGAGCAGGGGTCGCTCCTTCCCCCTGGTCTCCCCTCATAGCTGAGCTCAGCTAGTGCATGCACTCGCCCGCAAGGGCTGCCATCAGCAGACATCACCCGGAGGCTCTGGTGCCTGTTTTTCTTGCAACATAGCATAAAGCAGCTCCACATAACTGCATTTGGGACTAATGCATCTAGCTTAATAAGCTTTATATGGCCTTGTATGTTTTTATTCTTCTTTTTTTGTGTTTTCAACGAGCCTGTCCAACCAAAAATGATGTATTTGAAGCATAAAGAACAATACTGATTTGGAGTAAAGGTAACGTGAGGCCCGGTTTGAACGCGTTAGCTTTGCTGGGTGAGTGGGTGGGGTGGGTGGGGGGGTAAGGGTGGAGCCTGGGGACCGATTACATTGCTGCTTGGCTGTGCCAGCAAGTCTAAGTTAAACCTTTGATAGATCAAGTGCCTTCGGTTGTATTTTGTGAGACGCAACTCGAACAATTATAAAGTTTCTGTAACGCAGCAATAAGCATTAGGCTGTATTCATTTACATCAGCCACACTTTCCTCAATCTATTTTTCAATACTCAAAATTGTATTTTTGTTTCATAAACACATTATGAGGGGATTTAGGGATTTCTGTTTAGTTTTTTTTTAAACCCTAAGTATTTCAGTCTTATCGAAGCCTAATTCATGATTCATCCTTTGTTTTATCTTTAATAGTATTCTTTTATTTTTTAGGTTAGTACATATCTATGATAGCTTAGATCAAATGGCATTTTGCCTATTGTTTTTAATGCATTTTTAACCGGGTCGACTGTTATCACAGCACAACGCTTCACAAATGATGAAGTCTGCCAAGACAGAACGCTTCAGTTAGGCCTTTTTAACCATTTAGCTGATTTTCTTCTTGTCTCTGTGATTTACTATATACATATTAGTGTTATTGTCTATTTGTTGATCACATGCAGCTTTGACTATATTTCCTAAACATGAACCAAAAAGGCAGATCTTTTGGCTAAACAGAAACCACAGCTCTTCTATCAATTCAGTCTTGTGTTTGTCTTCCGAAGGAGGGAGCGGAACCCCTCTGTGCGACGCTGTGTGTTGAGGTGAGGGGTTTAGAGACTACAGCTGGGACAGGTTGAGGCAGGTTTTAAGAGTCACGTCAAGGCCAGGGTTTGACTGACAGCGGTGAGTTACACAGATTGTTGAATTTTTGTGTGTGTGAAGTAATTAAGAAACAATCAGTTATTATCTCAAGTCCGGAATTGTTGTGGCAGATTCCAAAGATGTTTTTGTAATGACGCTAACACTTATTATTTTCGCTTCCATTTTCCCAGAGTCCAGCACGGTTTGATTTGTCAGTCAGCCTCTGTATGAACACACTGTATAAGCTAATGAGAAAATGGTGTAGGTTTAAAGTGTTATTGGACATGTCTGAATAGGTCTAGCTGAGAGATTCTTTTTTATTTTTTAGACGAGATGGTTGTTTATGAGTGACTAACCCTGAGATTTTAAGGATGAGGTTTCAGAACAGAGAAGCGAGCGATTCCCATGTTTACATTATCTCGGAGTATAAAACTGCTGAGCGCCACAGTGGAGACAACACATTGGCCATTCTCTCATAATCCCATTATTTTCATGTTTACACCATGACTGCAGGAACTGCATGCCCTTGCATGGTGTCACCCTGACTCTGTTGCCAAACAATACTTCATTGGTAGCATTAATAACTTGATGGAACAATGATTTTCTTTTTGTAGATCAGAGATCATGAACATTTTTTTTTATTCTGTGTGGAAAAACCTGTTTTTAGTTTTGATTTTATTGATCATTTAAATCATGTGTTGATGGATTTACGGTGGATAAACAGTGTTGGTGAGAACAATGCAACTAAAACGAGTGGTACACTACAGTGCTTGTATTGCACAGCTACAGAGTTTTCATTTTGATGCTATGACGCATTTTGTCACACAAACCTGATTTTATGCTTACTTAGTGTGTAACTGTCAGAGCGTATTAGCTACTGACCGTCATTGTAACAGTAGAACTAATCACACAAGTTAAAGGATTTTTGTATTTAGATTTTTCTAAATGCACATGAAATGAATTTATATTCAGTAATGATCTGTTCATTTTTTTTTGATAGGTATGTGCATGTGTTTTAGAACAATAAATTCTGTTACATTATATCTTGCTTCATATGATACTTTGAAATTGGCCTGAAATAAAGCATATACTTTGTGGTAATATTTTCCTTGTGTGGTATTGTATTTCATCATTCTAAATATACACACATAGGATATTCTTGTTTGTACCTACCCTAAAAGCTTTGAATGAATAGCTGGTTCTCATTTTTACATCAAATGTAGATTTAATAGAATAACTTTGAAACTTCTGAAAGAATGCTAACCGACATCATGACATGGTGCATATCAATAAATCACATGGCAATGCAGATTTAAGCATATAGCATACAAAAATTGCCAACAGAGTTAGTCTATGCAGTATTTTGTCTTTAGCTGTGATCACCACGATGAGAAAACTACACTTTTTTTAATCTATTCCATTTATGACGTTTAATTTTGAAACTATTCACCGGAAAGGCTTATTATGTGTTGCAGTTTCTCACTATGACCACTAGGTGGTAGTAAACAATGTTCCAAATCAGCGATTGATCATGTACAGTATATTCGAGTTCTGTTCTTAAATACATTTATAAAGATAAATAGAGGTACTATCACTTCCCTACTTTACATTTTATTTTTTTTATTTTCTTATACTCCACTAGTTAATCGATTCCGCAAATCAGAGGGAAATACTGTATTCAATTTGTTTTCTTTTTTTTTTACAAACAAAAAATATGATGAATTTATAAAATGTGAAAAGATTAAACTACTTAACCTGTAGTAGTTGAAATGTGTCATTGTGTAGTATAAGAAAATGTCAAAATAGTCATACAAAGTCATAGTATATTATGTCAAAAAAGGTCATAGTATAGTACATCAAAAAAGTCATGAATTCTACAGTCAGAGTAAAGTATATAAAGAAAAGTCATGGTATAGTATGACAAAAAAATCATGAAATGTCATAACATATTATGTCGAAAAAGTCATACAAGTCATTGTATAGTATGTCAAAAAAGTCATAGCACAATATGCCAAGAAAATTCACAGTATAGTATGTTACGAAAGTCATGAGAAGTTATGGTATAGTATGTTGAACAAACTGATTATGAAGTGATAGTATTGACATTGTTGGTTTTAACAGCCTAGAACATCAATCTCTTCTTCAAGTAAACCAGGTCCGGGATGTGGTTGAAAACATCCAGAAACCAACAAACAGTTACAGGGTTTAGTTACATTTGGGTCCCAAGTCAAACACACAGGAGAACACAAAACTCTCTCAGTCGTGAGATAAAGTCATAAAAAGTAATAGTTTACTTTCTTCATGATAAATAGGTGTCACTTTTCATGACATTTTTCAACGTGCTATACTATGACTTCCTTGACACCTTTCTTGACATACTATGACATTTTGGCTCTTCCCAGCATACAAGTAATATGACTATTTTTCTGATAATGCAACTCTCTGGAGAATGAAACACTCTCTGGAGAATGAGGGCATTGATCCCACTACCTCTCACATGCGAAGATAGCTCTCTACCATTTGAGCTAATTCCCCAGTGGAAGCATTGGTAGTATAAGTTTCTCCTGCAAAAATGTTTGTGGTCTTGTTTTATTATTATTACATGTCGATAACGTTATATGTCAAAATAAGTTATTAAAAAGTTGTAAAAATTAACAGTATAGCAAAAAAAGTCATATTACAGATTGACAAAAAGGTCTTAGTATAGTATGTAGAAAAAAGTGATAAAAAAAGTCAGTCACATTGTCATAAATTTGACTTTTATGTTGAAAAACGTATGGCATATGGTAGTGATAATATCTAAAAAAACCTCATAATGCAGAAAAAAGTGTGAAAAAGTCAAATTATAGCACATCAAAGAATGATAGTCAGTTTGAAGAAAAACGTCATACCACAGTATGTTGAAAAAAATGATAGTCAGAGTATAGTATTAAGAAAAAAGTCTTACTATAGTAATTTAAAATATTCATAAAATGTTATGGCATAGTATGTCAAAAAAGTCATAAATGCTAAAGTCATAGTACAGTATGTCAAGAAAAGTCATGGTATAGTGTGTTGAAAAAGTCATAAAAAGTCATAGTATAGTATGTAAAAATAAGTGATACACATCATTGTGACAAAAAAAACTTAGTATAGTGTGAAGAAAAGATTCATAGCATAGCCCACTGAAAAAAGTCATAGTACAGTATGTCCAAAAAATGATAAACAGCTATAGCTAAAAATAAAGTCATAGTATAGTACATCAAAAAAAGTCATAGTATTGTACATCGAAAAAGGTCATAGGATAGTACATCGAAAAACAGTCATAGTATAGTACATCGAAAAAGTCTTTGTGTATTACATCAAAAAAAAAAACGTGGTATAGTATATAAAAAAAAAACATAGTATAGTACATCAAAAAACAGTCATAGTTTAGTACATTGAAAAATTGTAAAGAAAGTCATAGTTTTATAGTACATCGAAAAAAGTCATAGTATAGTACTGATAGTACATCAAAAAACAGTGATAGTATAGTACATCGAAAAAGATCTTTGTATAGTACTTCGAAAACAGTCGTAGTATAGTACATCAAAAAAAGCCTTTGTATAGTACATCATAAACAGTCATAGTGTAGTACATCAAAAAAAGTCATAGTTCAGCACATCGAAAAAAGTCATAGGATAGTACATCGAAAAAAGTCATAGTATAGTAAATCAAAAAAAGTAAAAACAAGTCATAGTATAGTACATAAAAAAGGTCTTTGTATAGTACACTGAAAACAGTCATAGCATAGTACATCGAAAAAAGTCATGGTATGGTACATAAAAAAAAGTCATAGTACAATACATAAAAAAAGTCATAGGATAGTACATCGAAAAAAGTCATAGTATAGTACATCGAAAAAAGTCATAGTATAGTACATTGAAAAAAAGTTTTAAAAAAGTCATGGTATAGTACATCAAAAAAGTCATAGTATAGTACATTGAAAAAAAGTCATAGTTTAGTCCATCGAAAAAGTCTTTGTGTAGTACATCGAAAACATTCGTAGTATAGTACATCGAAAAAGTCTTTGTGTAGTACATCGAAAACATTCGTAGTATAGTACATCGAAAACAGTCATAGGATAGTACATCGAAAAAAGTCTTTGTATAGTACATTGAAAAAATTCATAGTATGTTAAATCGAAAATAGTCATAGTATAGCACATCAAAAAAAGTAATAGTATAGTACATCGAAAAAAAGTTAAAAAAGTCCTAGTATTGTACATAAAAAAGTAATTGTATAGTACATAGAAAACAGTAAGTGTAATACATCGAAAAAAGTCATAATATAGTACATCGAAAAAAGTCATAGTATAGTACATCGAAAAAAAGTAAAATCAGGTCATAGTGTAGTACATGAAAATGTCATAGTATAGTACGTCAAAAACAGTCATAGTGTATAACATAGAAAAAAGTCATAGTGTAGTATATCGAAAATATTTTTAAAAAAGTCATAGTTTAGTACATCGAAAAAAAGTCATAGTATAGTACATCGAAAAAGTCATTGTATAGTACATCAAAAAAAAGTCATAGTATAGTACATCAAAAAAAGTCATAGGATTTTACATCAAAAAAAGTCATAGTATAGCACTTTAAAAAAAAGTCATAGTATAGTACCTTGAAAACAGTCATAGTGTAATACATCGAAAAAAGTTATAGTATAGTACATTGAAAAAAGTCATAGGATAGGACATCAAAAAAAGTCATAGTATAGTACATCAAAAAACAGTAAAAACAAGTCATAGTGTAGTACATTAAAAAAGTCATAGTATAGTACATCGAAAACATTTTTTAAAAAGTCATAGTTTAGTACATTGAAAAAAAGTCATAGTATAGTAAATTGAAAAAAGTTATAGGATAGTACATCGAAAAAAGTCATAGTCTAGTACATCGAAAAAAAGTCATAGTATAGTACATTGAAAAAAGTTATAGGATAGTACATCGAAAAAAGTCATAGTATAGTACATCGAAAAAGTCATTGTATAGTACATCGAAAACAGTAATAGTGTAGTACATTGAAAAAAGTCATAGTATAGTTCATCAAAAAAAAGTCATAGTATAGTACATCAAAAAAAGTCATAGGATGTTACATCGAAAAAAGTCATAGTATAGCACATCAAAAAAAAATCATAGAATAGTCCATCGATAAAAGTCTTTGTATAGTACATTGAAAAAGTCATGGTATGGTACAATAACAAAAAGTCATAGTACAATACATCGAAAAAAGTCATAGTATAGTATATCAAAAACAGTCATAGTGTAGTACCTTAAAAAAACTCATGGTACAGTACATCGAAAAAAGTCATAGGATAGTACATGTAAAAAATTCATAGTATAGTACATCGAAAAAAATCATAGGATAGTACATCGAAAAAAGTCATAGTATAGTACACCGAAAAAAGTCATCGTATAGTACATTATAAAAAATAAAAAAAGTCCTAGTATATTACATCGGAAAAAGTCATGGTATAGTACATCGAAAAAAAGTCATAGTACAGTACATAAAAAAAAGTAATAGTATAGTACATCGAAAAAAAGTAAAAAAAAGTCATAGTATAGAACATAAAAAAGTCATAGTATAGTACGTTGAAAACAGTCATAGTGAAATACATCAAAAAAAGTCATAGTATAGTACATCGAAAAAAGTCATAGTATAGTACATCGAAAAAAAGTAAAAACAAGTCATAGTGTAGCACATGAAAATGTCATAGTATAGTACGTCAAAAACAGTCATAGTGTAGTACATAAAAAAAAGTCATAGTATAGTACATCGAAAATAATTTTAAAAAAGTCATAGTTTAGTAAATCGAAAAAAAGTCATAGTATAGTACATCGAAAAAAGTCATAGGACAGTAAATCGAAAAAAGTCATAGTATAGTACATCGAAATAAAGTTACAAAAAGTCATAGTATAGTACATCGAAAACAGTAATAGTGTAGTAGATCAAAAAAAAGTAAAAAGAAGTCATAGTATAGTACATCGAAAAAGTCATAGTATAGTACATCGAAAAAAGTCATAGTATAGTACATCGAAAAAAAGTAAAAACAAGTCATAGTGTAGTACATGAAAATGTCATAGTATAGTACATCGAAAATATTTTTTTAAAAGTCATAGTTTAGTACATCGAAAAAAAGTCATTGTATAGTACATCGAAAAAAGTCATAGGATAGTACATCGAAAAAAGTCATAGTATAGTACATCGAAATAAAGTTACAAAAAGTCAAAGTATAGTACATCGAAATAGTCATTGTATAGTACATCGAAAACAGTAATAGTGTAGTACATCAAAAAAAAGTCATAGTATAGTACATCGAAAAAAAGTAAAAACAAGTCATAGTGTAGTACGTGAAAATGTCATAGTATAGTACGTCAAAAACAGTCATAGTGTAGTACATCAAAAAAAGTCATAGTTTAGTACATCAAAAAAAGTCATTGTATAGTACATCAAAGAAAGTCATAGTATAGTACATCGAAATAAAGTTACAAAAAGTCAAAGTATAGTACATCGAAATAGTCATTATATAGTACATCAAAAACAGTAATAGTGTAGTACATCAAAAAAAGTCATAGTATAGTACATCAAAAAAGTCATAGTATAGCATATAAAAAAAAAGTCATAGTACAGTACATTGAAAAAATCATAGTATAGCAAATCAAAAGAAGTCATAGTATAGTAGATCAAAAAAAAGGGAAAAACAAGTCATAGTATAGTACATCGAAAAAAGTCATAGTATAGTACATTGAAAATAGTCATAGGATAGTACATTGAAAAAAGTCATAGTA
The DNA here is from genome assembly GCF_013103735.1 of Etheostoma cragini. NCBI lineage: Eukaryota > Metazoa > Chordata > Actinopteri > Perciformes > Percidae > Etheostoma > Etheostoma cragini. Next base: position 1,435,821 of record NC_048409.1, on the reverse strand, counting down.
TAGTACATTATAAAAAAATTTAAAAAATCATAGTATAGTACATCAAAAAAGTTATAGCATAGTACATCAAAAAAAGTCATGGTATGATACAATAACAAA
>NC_048409.1:1434409-1435622 GCF_013103735.1 Etheostoma cragini | reverse complement strand
AAAAGTCATAGTATAGTACATCGAAAAAAGTCATAGTATAGTACATCGAAAAAAGTCATAGTATAGTACATCAAAAAAGTCATAGTATAGTACATCAAAATTTTTTAAAAAGAGTCATAGTATAGTACATAAAAAAGTCATAGGATAGTACATCGAAAAAAGCCTTTGTATAGTACATCGAAAAAGTCATAGTATTGTACATAAAAAAAGTCGTAGGATAGTACATAAAAAACAGTTGTGGTATAGTACATCGAAAAAAGTCTTTGTATAGTACATCGAAAACAGTCATAGTATAGTACATCGAAAAAAGGCATAGTATAGTACATCGAAAAAGTCATTGTACATTACATCGAAAAAAAGTTAAAAAGAGTCATAGTATAGTACATCAAAAAAAGTCATAGGATAGTACATCGTAAAAAGTCATAGTATAGTACATTGAAAAAAGTCATAGGATATTACATCGAAAAAAAGTAAAAAAAAGTCATAGTATAGCACTTTAAAAAAGTCATAGGATACTACATCGAAAAAAGTCATAGTATAGTAGATCGAAAAAAAAAGCCTTTGTATAGTACATCGAAAAAGTCATAGTATTGAACATAAAAAACAGTCGTGGTATAGTACATCGAAAAAAGTCTTTGTATAGTACATCGAAAACAGTCATAGTATAGTAAATCGAAAAAAGTCATAGTATAGTACATTGAAAAAATTCTTTGTATAGTACGTCGAAAACAGTCGGTGTATAGTCCATTGAAAAAAGTCTTTGTATAGTAAATTGAAAACAGTCATAGCATAGTACATCGAAAAAAGTCATGGTAAAGTACATCGAAAAAAAGTCATAGGATAGTACTTCGAAAAAATTCATTGTATAGTACATCGAAAAAAATCATAGGATAGTACATCGAAAAAAGTCATAGTATAGTACATCGAAAAAAGTCATCGTATAGTACATTAAAAAAAATAAAAAAGTCATAGTATAGTACATCAAAAACGTCATAGTATAGTACATCAAAAAAAGTCATAGTATAGTCCATCGAAAAAAGTCTTTGTATAGTAAATTGAAAACAGTCATAGCATAGTACATCGAAAAAAGTCATGGTATAGTACATCGAAAAAAAGTCAAAGTACAGAACATCGGAAAAAGTAATAGTATAGTACATCGAAAAAAAGTAAAAAAAGTCCTAGTATGGTACACAAAAAAGTCATAGTATAGTAC
>NC_048409.1:1404301-1434309 GCF_013103735.1 Etheostoma cragini | reverse complement strand
AAGTCATGGTATAGTACATAAAAAAGTCATAATATAGTCCATCGAAAACAGTCATAGTATAGTACATCGAAAAAAGTCTTTGTATAGTACATCGAAAACAGTTGTAGTATAGTACATTGAAAAAAGTCTTTGTATTTTACATTGAAAAAAGTAATAGTACAGTACATCAAAAAAAGTCATTGTATAGTACATCGAATAAAAGTTTAAAAAAAAGTGATAGTATAGTACATAAAAAAGTGATAGTATAGTACATCGAAAACAGTCATAGTGTAGTACATCGAAAAAAGTCATAGTATTGTACATAAAAAACATTCTAAAATAAAGTCATATTATAGTACATCGAACAAAGTCATAGTATTGTACATCGACAAAAGTCTATGACTTCCTTGACATACTATCACTTTTGGTTCTTCACAGCTTACAAGTAATATGACTATTTTTGAGTTTTTTTATGATAATGCAACTCTCTGGAGAATGAGGGCATCGATCCCACTACCTCTCACATGCGAAGCAAGCTCTCTACCATTTGAGCTAATTCCCCAGTGGAAGCATTGGTAGTATAAGTTTCTCCCTCAGAAATGTTTGTGGTCTTGTTTTATTAGTATTATATGTTGAAAACGTTATAGTACAGTATGTCAAAAGAATTCATAGTGTAGTCTGTCAAAAACAACTAAAGATTTACAGTACAGTGTGTTAAAATTTTTTTTAATGAATGTTGGAAAACGTCATAGTATAGAATGTTGATAACAGCCCAAAACGTCATAGTATAATATGTTGAAAAGAGTTGAAAACAAGTCATGTATAGAATGATGGAAACAGTCATCGTATAACATGATGACAAAAGTGATAAAAAATTGTAATAGTATGAAGGAAAAGTCATAAATCTTATAGTATGTTGGAAAAAGTCATGATGTAGTATTTTGAAAAAGGTCATAGTATGGAATGTTGAAAAAAGTAATATTGTAGTACATTGAAAACATATTATTTCCTAAAAGTGATAAAAGATTATAGAATATAGTATGTTCCAAAAAGTCATAGTAAAGTATGTTGAAAAAAGTTGAAAAAAGTGAAAGTATGTTGGAAAAAGTAATATCATAATATTTTGAAGAAAGTCATAGTTTGTCTAAAAAGTGATAAAAAAGTCATAGCATAGTATGTCCAAAAAGTCAAAGTGATAGTATAGTAGGAAGAAAAAAGTCATAGTATAGCACATTGTAAAAAGTCATAGTAAAAAAAGTGATAAACAGCCACAGTATGTTGAAAAAAGTGAAATTGTATTTTGTTGAAACAAGTCATTGTGTATTATGTTAAAAAATCAACAAATCAAAGTCATAGTATGTAGGACAAAGTCATAGTATAGTATGTCTATATTGAGATGTGATGTGGGGATGCGTGCTCTGGGACCAGTTTTAACTCCAAGTTAAAACTGAACTTAAAGCATACTCAGAAACTTAAAGACTACTCAGAAGGAGTAGGTATATAGTTTAATGGCCACAGGCTGTTGCATTGTGGGTGTCTGATTGTAGTGCTGAAGGTGCTCCTCAGACCGCCCAGTGTGTTGTGGCGTGGGAGGAGTTGTCCAGGATGGACATGGATCACTGGAGCACTTTTTCCAACATACTATGACTTTGTTCAACATAATGTAAGATTTTTATATAAAAGATAATATTACGGGTATTGTAGTCTTTTATCAGATGTGGCTTACACAAATGGAGGACGAGCTGTATGTACATTTATAATGTATAACAGTTCAAACACTCATTTACAAGATATAACATTCCCTTATCAATGAGCTAAGTTTGTCTCTAGATCTCCATGTTTGTGCAATTCTCTGTGAAGGAACAGTGTTCTTTCCCAGATCTAAACTGTGTCACAGGCGCTCTGCAACCAATAAATAACCCGATGACGCCCCTGGATGTGAAAGATAATGAGTTTTTAATTTCATGTTTGGTGCAAGGAGATTGGATCTGGAAATAACATTCTGCAACCACACTTGGCAGTACAGTTGCCTGCTTTGTATTTGACTGGATCATGGAAAGATACATTTGTATATTTTGAGATACTCTTCTCTACAAATCATTCTGACAGGGCATGGAATGGACCATTTTTTACAGTGTGCTCTTTCTCAACCAGACAACATGGATGTTTCAACCTCATAAAAAGAAACAGATATTATCAGTTTCTACTGTTGAAACTCATTAAAAGTCCTTCAAGCTGAGGCAGTGCCAGACATTTTGTTTAAGAAGCTAATGATGTTGAGCTATCATTAAGAGTTAAAGCAAATTATGACTGATATGTATAGCTGGCCATATTGGTATCATGCTTTTTTGTTTAATAACTAAGAAACAAATTACAGCTATTTCAATAAGGTATTGCATAATAATGTTTGAAACAATAACTCTATTTCAATAATATAGTATATGCCACAGAGATCAGACAAAACAAAGCATCTATTCAAGGAGAAAACAAAAACCTAATTTTTTCAAATCATTTTATTAATTACATGTATTATAATGTCTCATTATTATCCCAATAGTTATTAAATACCACGTGAAAAAAGAATGGTTACATTACTTAAATTGCATCAAAACTACCACAGATGAAAACACTTAAATAATAAGTGAGAGAACATTTGGCGTGGCAAGATTCTCTGTTTATGGAGGCCAAACGTCCGATTGTAAATACCATATCATGCTAAATAGTGGATGTAGATTTAGAAACTTAACTTGGAATCCCAAGATGAACTTGAAAGCAACACAGCAATGTTTTTTTTTCACAGTGTGACTATGGTATTGTATCTTATACGACAGCACTACAGCATGAGTATGACAAACAAAAACAAGTAACTGCAAAGAAAAGTTATTTCTTGGCAAATATACCAGGAATAAAATATGCAGAGTACTGAGGACAGAACACAAATTCAGTTCACAGTAAATACAATACAAAACAATACAGTATACTTGGATAACAAATAATATGAGTTTATAAAAATTCCATTTTAACATTATTTACAAATGTTACCCTTGCACCTTACATCCATAACCTCTATACTTTAAGTAGCGGGTTGATTTTTAGCAATCTGTGACCCAAATTCAAGAGTGACTGCCCAGGATCTCATCCAAATTTATATCTTTCATCCAATCGTCATTCCCAGAGCCCGACTTGAGGAGGGAGTCTATGAAGTCTGAGTCTGTGTTGATCCCTGGAACTGTGTTGTCTCCCTCGGGGAGGAAGTCAAAGGTCAGTCGGTTGGCCCGGTTATGCTGGTAGCTGCTCGAGCTGGGACTGGGCTCGGCAAAGTTGCCTGCTGGTACCCTCTGTTCAGGAGAGGCCTGGTTAAGGTTTCCCACTGCTGATGGAGACCCCATCATTGGCTGGCCTGGCCGTGGGCCTGCGTCTCTCATCGAAGGGTTAAGAGGGAGCATCCCAATGTCTGGTGCTACCTGGTTGGGGGGGCCGATATGCCTTTGTTGGTACGGATGGTTTGGCATGTCCAGGTGCGCCCCCTGAGACTGTAGAGGATTGAGTAGCCCCCTAACACCGAGTCCAGTTGTCACGTGCTTGTTGGCTGAGCCCCAGCCCATGTTGACATTTTTCATCAAGCCCCCGAGAGCCTGTCCCGGTACCCCTGAGGAATGCAGGTCAGCTGTGGTTCTTGTGTGTTGGACACCTGCTACATTGTTCATTCCAAAAGAATTCCCATGCGTGCTCGGCCCCAGGAACCTAGTTTTATTTTGATTTAGTCCAATTCGATTCTGATTGTTATGCTGCTGGAATGGACCAATACAAGAACTTGGACGGCAATCAGTCCCGATACCGAATCTGCGGTCCGATGGTGAAGGAATCATCTTTGGACCAGCCCCACTAGGGAGTTGACAAGGCATGGACTGGAGGTCATTCTCAAGGCCATTGCTGGAAGACTGGGATGAGTTTGGACCTAAAGATATAGCAAAAAAACCTGATTATAATTATGGTCACTCGTCAGCATGTAAAGCATTTCGGACTTCTCAGAACAGTACAGTACCTGTGAAGATGTTTCCTGGCTGAACTCCCACCATACTTCTCGACTGCTTGTAATCAGGCGGCGGTCTTGTGAGATGACGATTGAACTGATCATGTGCATTGTCTTTGTCCTAAAAAAGGAAAGACACAGTTGGGAATACTGGTTATGTGATTGATCAATTCTACAAAATCCTCACAGTCTGAACTGCTTATTACTTAGCGAAAGCAGTGTGATGTAAGATGCAGCTTACTGAATTGCTGATGGTGTGCTGTTGTTGATTAAGCGGTCTCTGCATGGCCTGACTTTTGGCTGGGCATTTCTGCTGGTTGTTGGGTGCTGGGGGCCGTGGCTGGGACTGGGCTGACAGGACTCCTAAGCTTCCATTGGTGGGGAGCCTCGGACCAGGAGGAACACCCTTAGAAAAAGACACATATGATGGTAAAACATTAATGTAAGTGGAGTTGCTTTTTCATTTTTAAATACAGCTTTTTCTCTCTTCTCTGATTAATGCCTCGAGCCGAGGGAAAGCTGTTGAGGTAAAAAAAATAAAAAAAATAATGCAATAATATAAATTGACCGCTAGAGGGCAAAACTCTACAAGGCATCATAGACCTGTCTGAAAGATCCTATTCAACCTCCAGAATGTGGTCAAGGCTACTCCCTCTGCAGATGAAAAAGGGAGACTTGGAGAGAGGCTTTTTTTGGAAGGGGGAGTGCGAGCGCTCCTCAAGGCCTGCTTCTCCCTTGATAATTGTGTCTAAAGAGAGTGGAAAGAATCCCTGAGACAGCAGGAAATGTGTGCCAATGGGGGGGTTAAGCGCCAGCACCATGACTACCTCCATTTAATAAGCTCTCCTTTACTGATCACTGTGTTGCGTTTGGCAGGGAGGCATTCTATCCACTAGAAACCCGTTTGGCTCCTGACACTATCACACTGATTAAAATGTTGGAGTCGGCAGCACTCAAACCAAATTGAGATAGCCAAACTAGCATTTGGTTTGAAGTCTTGTCCTGAACATATGCTTTGGTGGATAAGCTTTCCCCACCACGGCTGAATGAGATGTTGTATGTCCTTGTAATACATATTTCTTAGCTTATTTAGGCAGCTGTGCAGCCCATCCAAGCGCTCCAAGTAAAACCTATCTTTCATGTAGACACAATGACACTCTCACTATGCTTAAGCTTCAAAAAAGTGCAAGCATTTGTAAGAGAGGTTAATGTGCACCAAATCCAAGTCAACATACACTGTGTACATAACGTCAGTCATTGTGTTGAAATGGATTAGAAATCCAAGAGTGCATTTAGCAGAAGCCATTACTTAGAGGACAGATTCTTCGCAGAGGATGAATGTCTACAGGGTGGTGACTTTGTGGACCCTGAGATAAAAAACAGAAAATCGAGAGGGAAGTGTGTCTGTGTGGTTGTGTGTGCGTGTGTGATAATGAATAGAGCTGAAATTTGGAGAACAAACGAGACAGGGTTGGAGAATGAGGGAAGTTGAAACTCATCAGGAGTCACAAGTCAATTCACATGAGCTAATATTCGCCTTCAACCCACACAGCAAACCAAGCATGGCAACAGTGTTATCTCCTGTTACACCACAAAGCGCTCACTGGCTTTGATTCAGTGTATCCACTTATCGAGACTGTGAGAAATTGTGACTATCGCAGGCATTTTCCCAGCAGAGGCACACTGAAGAGGGCTTGTTCCATCTTTATTGTAAGAAAAACCCAATGAGGGGTGTTTGAGCATGTACAACTGAGTAATCCTCCCTGTCATCCCGATGTGTCATGAAGCTGTTTTCCATGCCCCCCCCCCTATTCTACACAAGCTTGTTGTTAATGAATACCACATGTGGCCCCAGCCTCCAAGAAGGAGCGGAGTGATTTAGTCTCCCATCCTGCGGCAGTGCAAGCAGCTGACAGTGATCCAGGCCCAGCCTTCCCGGCTCTCACACTGCACTTCCTCCAGTCTGGACTCAGGACACTGTCCCTGGGGAGTGCCTCGGCATCTGGACTTGGCCGCGGCTCCCTTTCCCAGGAAACAAGTACTCCCTTCACAGAACTGGCGGAATGACCTGGTAGGCTGATCCCCGTGGCCCCACTCGTATCCTAACTGAGGGATGTGGTGCCACAAGATCATCAACAAAAGTTGAGGAGTCATTATTCACTGCAAGCAAACCTTTATTTTAAGTTGCAGTTGTAAGCTGGGGTTCTGCATTTTCAGTAAAGAGAGCACTCTCTTCTGCAGAGAGCAAAGTACAAGCTCTTGTGTAGCATTTAAATGGAAATCTGTGTGAGCTGAAGCAAATCACTGGGATGATGAAATTGCTGCCAAATGTCTGTCTTCACTTGATCTAACAGCACTGTCTTATGCTGAGCAGAAGTGTAAGGTAGTCTGGATAAGATTGTCTTTTAAAGGATGTAAATGTTTAAGTATAATTAAAAATACAAGAATATTAGTACATAGTGTACCGCTAGGGACTGAAAGTCAAATATACAAAAACTGTAAATTCTTTGCTTTGACTCAACTCGTCTTGATTCCTTTAGATGCTTCAAAATATAAATAGATAAAATGAAATATATCTATATCTATCAAGGACGCCTTTGAATAATCCTCATTGTGAAAATGAACGTTAAAAATGTAATTAAGAGAGAAGTTAATAGGTCAAACAAAGTGTTGTTGTAACATGTAGTTTAAATATACCTTTAAAATAGTTCTTAACTGTATGATGGCTGTATTATTGCATTTAGTTACCAGAAAATGACAATAGTTTTCTACAGTTGCAAGAATTAGGAATTATTTCAGACATAATACATAACAAATACCTGTAATACTACACCAGGATTGTGTTTAATTTTGCTATTTACACTGTCATGGATCCCTAAAAGTCCATTTTCTTCTACAGCTCCACTACTAATGGGACTAGCTACAGTTTGTCCTAGAAATAGCATCGCTAACCAACCACAGAAACTCAGGTTTCATAATGCCTCAGTGTCCTCTACTGTAAGAGTCCTACTTTGTGTGTCCTCATAGCTAGAGAGTTGCAGAGTGGTGGATTTGAATTTTGACATGTTTGACTCAGCAACCGATTATTAAACTGTAAGAAGCCTCAAACAAGCAGCAAAGCTCACGTCTCTGGCTGTTTTAAAAAGGCTCCACGGCTTCACTCAGTGGGAGGAAGCCCACTGCTACTTGCTAGTGTTACACAGGGGATCAGGGCACTCTTGCAGGACCTTTCTCTCTCTGCCATTACTAATTCAATTCACTGTGGGAAAAAGCTCCACTCTGTTCTCCTCTCTGTGAGCTGTCCCTTCCTCATTCACTAGACTTTTAACCCTGTTAATGCTGACTCTAAAACACAAACACCAATAGCAGCCTTTTTGAAATAACTGTTCTAAAACTATGGTGGCTTCTTTTTTTTCAACTGTCTATATGAATAACCTTAACTGGTCATTGTCTAATATCTAATGGTTGGAATGGAGAGGGTATGGGTGGTTTTTGTGTGATGGAAAGCTTTTGTCTTTTGTCTGTCAGTATGTGATGTATGTATGTTTTTCTTGAGGTCCCTTCAAGTTGTGTTGTCTTGCCTAATGATGGATGTACCGTATATTTTGCCTTTAAGGACCCCCTTAAAAACGATATGGTACATCTCAAGGGGTTATTCCTAATTCCTACGCTGTCATCCGCCTAGCTTCCTGTTTGCATATATTATTTGATCAAACAAAGTGCACATTAAAACACACTGTCCTTGGGAAAGTTATCTCCCCAAGCCTGTACCCTTCTACACCTGAGCACGGCTCAGCACGGCTGCATGTCACATCACCATTTTAAAGACCAACGTGACTAAGCATTTACTTTTAGCAGCTTTTTAAAATAATTTAATTCAATATCAATTCAAGCTTTTGATATGCAGCTCTTTTAAGTCTCTTCCCCTTCCCCTTCAAACTGCCATTGGTACATTAATAACAATTATTAATGATTGTGTGTATAGAAAATAGTCCTAAAATTCACTCATTTTAAAGGTTTTTTATATTTGAGTCATTCATAGAAAACTTCTAATAACATTAATAACATAACATGTTTAAGGGATGTTTTAAGAAGCCACCCGTCCTGTTTAGAGTCTAAATGTCTCTCTGGTACTGTATAGTGGTAAGACGTGTTCTGTTTTACCCATGTGTGACGACGTACACTATTTCTCATCCTACCTTGTTTACTTTTACGCCTGTGTGACTCCCTCTCTCTCTCCCTCCCTCCCTCCCACCCTCTACCAGTCACTTAAGCACTTCCCTTGATCTGTAGAGGTTGCGAGAGCTCTCTTGTGTGGCTCGCATTATCATTTCACACAAAGACAGCTACAGATACTGTTAGAGCAAAAATGAAAGAAGGGGACGGTCTAAATCTCCCAAATCATAACAAATCAGTGATTCAACCTCCGGCACCAGGCTAAGCAGATTACTGTCATTTTCCACCACTTATGTAGCTAACAACCTCCAATTAGCAAATCCCGCTGTGCATATCTGTGCCCTGACGGGGAGCCACCATGACAAGCAAAGAAATTAGAAGTCCTGCATGTTAATCTAGCATGCTCTGGCAATCTTTGTCATCGTCAAAACACTTTCAGGGGAAATACATATTCAAGGGAGTCACAACGGCAAAGGCACAGTCAGGCAGCTAGAACAATGCAAATAAAGTCTGTAAATATGGTTGCCTCGTCAGACAGATTGATGAAGAAGACTAACGCAAGTGAGTTTGACTGCTCTACCCTCAGTAGAAATATGCTATTTTTAACTTTGGATATAAAGTGTAACAGTCATTTAACGTCTGCTGGATAAATAATACAAGAAATGTTTAATAGTCAAAACTGTACATTTAAGCCACGGCACTTTATTGGGGCACTATTAGTCTGAATCATCAACAGTATATTTTCAGGATAATTGCCTCCGCCGGTAGCCCCACCTTCAGCTGTCAGTGTGTTACAGTTTTAAAGCCTTAAGTCCTTACCTGTCGCTGTTGTGACAGTTTGAATGGCAGCCCTGCGGGAACCGGCTTGGGCTGCAGACAAAGAGCCCCTGATGTGGAGATCTGTTGGTTCTGGAAGTGGAGAGCTGAATGTGGTTGATTCTGGCCGGTCGATGGTGACTGCTGCTGCTGCTGCTGGCCTGAAGTCTTGTTCACTGAGCCTGCCATGATTGGCATCGATTGGTTGGCAGAATGGGGGGTCTTAGGGCTGAAGTGCAACGTGGGCTTGGTGCTGAGAATCTTCATGTCCAAATGATGGGAGCCATTGTGGCCATTTGACTTGTACAGGCAGTTGTTGATCCCTTTACTCTGTGAGGCAATCCTCTGCTGGCTGAGCGCGGCCGGGCTGGAGACCTTGTCCTGGGGGAAGGCGCTGGTGGAGGAGTGGGTGCTCATGGCAGGAGCCCAGTTGGTCAATCCTGCAGGTGGCGTTTGATGGTGGTGATGGAGCAGAGAGCTCGGCTGCTGCTGATTGGCTGCCATCTGCTTCAGCTGCTCTGCGTGAGATATTTCCGGCCAGCAGGGCAATGCTCTGGGGTGTCCTGCCTGAGTGTTAGCTTTCTGCGACGTGGCGGTAGAAGACGTGCTGGTCAACGTGAAAGAGGGTCCGGCCGAGGCTGGTCGAAGCTGTGGGGAGCCAACGTGAACCTGGCCAAAGTCTGGGGAGTGCTCAATCTTTATGGGCTTATCCATTGGGGAACACAGACTGGCAGCTGCTCCTGCTGAGCTCGGCCGGCCTAGATCCAAACCGAATGTATCATCCTGCTTCAGCATCTTCTCAAACTCCAGGTCGTTCAGTGTTGGCACTGTCTTTGTCAGCTCATCAAAAAGATCCTGCAGCTCGGGGTCAATCTGACCACCACCTTCGTCTTTGAAGTCGAAAATCATCTCTGCGTTTGACTGGCCGCAAGATTGGACCTCAATAGGCTCTTTTTTCATTTCTTTCAGGGTCATGTTGAATATGTCTGAGCCCACTCCATGCGGCATCATGTAATTCTTCCTCTGCATGCCCATGGTTGAGGACCCTTGCAGCGAATGAGACTGTGCTATGTTATGGTGGCAGGGCCCGTGTCCCAGACCACCAGTATCCACACGGACCCGCTTAAAGTCGGATCCAGAGAAACCACAGGATAGCCCATTCTGCTTTGGTGCGTGTCCTGGTGCATGTCCCTCAATCTTTCTTCGCAAAGATCCTTGAAGCTGCAAAACACATCAGAATGAAGATAAGAAACACTTAAGAAAATACCGGGTACCTTCACCTCATCTTCATTTCATCCTTGTATTGTTTATAGGGTGTTAATAAGTGTGTTATAAGTGTTTTACAACAACAAAAATTTCATGGTAGAGTAGTTTGAATTTCATGAGAAGACTTACCCACAAGAAAACATTATTTTAACAAGAATTTAATTATTGCACTTGGTTCAAAAGCGATCTTGTGATCCAATTTAAATTCTGGTGATAGGTCTGAGTATGAGTACATTACATTTACATGCAGCTCAAAGTATCACTATGTAAATTAATTCGATTTTACAGTTTGCTCCAGGGCCTGTAGATGCTGCACACTCGACCAGCTTGTGGAATTTAGGATGATTATTTTTATTAATAGACAGTGTTTTCAATCAGTAAAATAGCTTGATTTTACAACAGTGGTGACATCTCAAAGGCTTTATACTGACAAAAATCAGCCTGTCACATCCCTTTGTGAAATCAAACAGATACATACATTTCCTTTATAGTTTTATTTTAATACTTGGTGAGGCAACATGTTTAGATATAATGTAGTTGGAGCACAGAGGATGGGCTGAAAAGATAGCTTGGAATCTGATACAGTCAGCAGACTGCAGAGAGAAGAACAGGGTCTTTGTTTCCCTCATTTGCATACATTATATTTTCTTCCATTGTGCTTCCTTAGATAGGGTTTCTCCTTTGTGGCTGAGATTCTGCTTAACATTCTGGTGGAGATATCTGACTTTATTTTGGTCCTATATCCCCATGTCTCACTCACAACTCTAACCACTCAGTAACATCTCCATAAATCTGAAGCATTAAAACCCCCAAATACAATGTGCATGTTATCATAGCATAAAAGTCGATTATTTGTATTTTCTAGGAGCAGATATCATTGTCATGTCAACAAAACAATGGAGATTGAGTATATGAGTCAATAACAATAATTCACAGAGAGAATTTGTCTATCCAGTGGAATATACTGGAACACTGCTATATACACATAAAAATGACTGATTATCTGACCATCTTGTGGTGCCTGCATGGAAACAAAATGATCGTACAACCAACCACAGCACAGCGCAGGAGAGGAGAATCAGTGTGGAGCATATTTCACTGTGGGAACAAATTTGAGTCATTTCCACCTGCTGGCACACATTATATTAAGATGATTCATAGCTTGAGGGTTTGGATTGAATCCTGCAGTTCACTAGACTGTTTGTGACTGTATTATCTCATGCTAATCTGGTTAACAATTGTTCAGAGATATATCTTTACATTTTAATCCAGGCACATGTGCCTGGATTAAAATCACATACATACATATATACATATATACTGTATATGACTCAGCAAGCCTCCTTTATTAAAGCTAATAAGTGTTCTATTAGTAACAGAGTCTGGAATCTGGTTAATAATTGTCCAGAGATACATCTTCACACTTTAATCAAGGCACATATGTGTATTTATATATATGACTCACCAAGCCTCCTTTATTAAAGCTAATAAGTGAGCTATTAGTAACAGAGTTTCAACACATACAATGCATGTGGATGATGATGATTATTTTGATGGTGGTGGTGTTGTACTTTAAGGTGGAGGAAAATTACTAATAATTTTACATTAGGCAGGTTTGGTAACATTAAAAAAGGTAGCAAGATTTGAAAATAGCATCTCCTTGGGGCTCCGAACCACACACTGACGTGCACGAGAGCGGAGAAAGGAGCGCCGTTTCACTTCATGTCTCATTCACCAGTAAGAAAATGCCTGCTGTTATCAGACCGAATGTTTAAAAGGAACATGACTACTGTTAGCAGGGAAGCGCATTAAGCTCCGGCTTGTACATGGGAGGGACAAGGAGGCATTTCATTGGCTCTTTCCAAGCTGACCGCGAGGCAGTGATTGGTCAGAGTTTTACAGGTTTACAGCAGCTGCAGATGACAGATATTTTTTGCTATTTTTTCATAGCATATACGTGATTTAATTACTGTTGGGGTGTAAAGACCATCTCAAACCATACATAAAATAGTGCATATTGGAAATAGTTATCAGCTGTTCCTTTAACACTTAGTTAACGTGACTTGTGAAATGCAAAATATTTGTTCTTAATGGGCAAGAAATGTTCTTGTTAAAGTAATATGGTCCTGTAAGTTTAGTGTAATTCTGTCTTTACCTAATAGTATTTGTGTACATATTTTTAAATAGTGTATTACCACAGTTAGCTTTTTTCCCAAAAGAAAAGCAACTGCTATTTTGAAGTTAGATACACTTTGCCACAAAGTAAACCTCAGTAGAACATTTCTTGACAGAAACTAGAGCGAGAGAGAGAGATCTTGTCAGATGATGTAATGACAGGCTGGATGGTGCCAACTTAATACAGAGAATTACACAGAGACACATTCAGTTTTAACTTGGAGATGTTCCATAAGTGCATCTACAGTAAGGATCATTCACTAGCTCCCTTTTACCATCTTAACTGAGACCCAGACTATTAAACATTGTGCCTCTCTGCAGACTACTGGACATCTGTTTTTCTCCAAATACAGACAAAAACAGGCTTTCTAGTGTGTGCAGCTCATGCACTCTTTCTCTCTCTCGTTCCAGAGGGCTCTTTCTGGAGAAGACAGACAGGAGTACTCCTCATGGTTCAAGGCACTGTCTGGGAAAACACATCATGAATAATGGAGAGGACAGTGGATGTGTTGCAAAAAGCCATAGTGAGACAGGGTTGCCAAAGCACTGCCTCTGTGCCATTTAAAAATGGACTCTTGTCAAGGGTAGTTCTTAGTTCAGATTAAAAACTGAAGCTTCATGAGAAGTGCAGTGGAGATTTAGTTAGATCACTGTAATGTGTGTGTCCTTCATTTGGCTAAATAAATATATATATGCGGTATATTTATTTATTGAAAATATAAAGTGTGTTTGATCTTAGATACAGGACCATCCTGTTCACTCGGCGCTCACTACACAGAAGCAGTGGCCTCCTAGCTGGCCTGAAATCCTCATGACAGATCTCCATGTGTTCTGAAAATAGATTTCTTGATTAACATTTAATGAGCTTAGAAGCCCTGAATCACTTGAAAGTGACTCCTGCTGCACGAGAGGCTCAAATGATCTATGTGTATTATATACTGATCATCTTAGAGATGAAAGAATAACTGCTGATATTTATTTTCTGTGTTGATTAAAAAGTGATTCACCCAATGTCAACGTCTAGTAGTAAGCAGAACGTTAACAATTTCATTGTTCCACCAGAATTTGTTGGTATGGAAGCCCTGAAAGGCAAGGTGTCATCGGCCAAAACCTTGAAATATTAAATAAGCTGACCTGTGAGAGGCAGCAATGTGCCGCAGGGCATGTAGTCTGCCCGAAAGCCAGAAGAAGAAGAGAAACAAGCCGATGTTTAACAGGCCTATACATGGAGCAAGCCTATTTTTCAGTCATCTGCTGCCATTACACAGCACCAACAGTGAAATAATACAAACATGTTGAAACAAAAGTTTACATCAGACACTTTAACCCAATCCGCGCTATACACAGTTCCATCATGTTTGAAATTGTTGCTAACTAAGAAGGTAAAACCTTTTGCGTATGCTGCATTTCTTTTCAATTCCCTTTGCATCATGCCCCAAGTGCTTCAGAACGGCTTTCTTGCGCCTAAAACAGCCTAATCAGGAAGTAAAATGTTTTACTTGTATGCACAAGATACATTTGTCATTACTAAAACCTAAGTTTAAGTTGCAAACAGATTTTAAACAGTTTTGGACAATGCAATATAAAGCACATGATCAGATCTCAGCGCTGCAGAGCGACCGGACAAAGATCACCATTTTCTTTTACATTACCTTTAGTCTTTTTGGATAGAATATGCCTCAAAAGTTCTTCCACCTTTTATATATTTTAAAAAATCTGTTTATGTTTTGTAACGGGTTTCTGGATTAAAAAAATACTGTATATTGGCTGATATATCGGCACATTGGATTTTTAAATAACTAAATATTCGTATCGGTATCAGCCCTAAAAATCCTTTATCGGTCGGACTCTATTCTGTTGTAACTTACTTGTGGAATCCATCCATCCTACGTGCTTTAACTGAACTACGTATGGACAAACAATTTCCCAGAATTTCTTTTTAAGAGAGTGAAGAATGGCTGTAATTTTTGGACTATAACCTTTCCGGTGCTGCTCATTGATGCCCTTTGACTGTGGCAGTGAGGAACCTGACCTTGACCAAGTCAACAGAAGCTATCTCTTCCTGGGAGCTGAAGGGCTGCTAGCCCGTGTGTCACGCTGAGCAGTGTGGTGATGCTGAGTACTGTGGATGGGGCTCCGGGTGAGCCGTCACAGGGACGCAACACCAGCCTCCTGGTACCATCTGTCAGTCCAGTGGCACAGCGCTCAGAGCCATGCATGCTTAAAGAGTATAGGTTTGAGATTGTTCGGAGGCGTTGGGCCTGTGTTTGAATATCAGAGGGTGGCTTAACAAAAGATGGAGCTCGCCAGCCTTTAATCTATTCACCAGAGCCTTAAAACATGTTGCATCCGCTCCTGTAAGAGTTTGAAACCTTCCTCTCTGCCTTTGACATGTAAAAAAAACATTCCCAAAAATAAAGGAATAAATACGACTATTGTGTTCCTAAGGAGACATAATATTTACGCGGTTCTGCAGGTTGCATACTGCTGCAAGAGGGGATTTCAGCTCGTTTTTTTGCCAGATAAGAAACAAGAGCCCTCAGACCAGTGCCAATGATCAGCTGTCATACACAATTCAGCTATCTGCTCGCAGAATGCTGAGACAGTGTGGAGGGCTTAGAGTAATTATATGTTTTCTAATAGCTTTAAGCTAAACTATATCCAAAGAAATTGAATAAAACATCCTGGATAACCTATCAAGTTGAATTATTTAAAGGAAGGTAAGAAAGCTGAGGCTGAGGTACATTATTTGTAATAGTAGTATAAGGCAATTTATAGTTTCAGTCAAAGCAGGTAAGGGGTTGTCACATTCTGCTTGGGCTTTCCTGTAAGCTGTTTTTAATTCTTGTTTTTTGAAAGATCATTTTGTTGGGCATTTTTAGGCCTTTATTTTCATGGAGGGGGTGAATGCCATGCAGCAAAGAGGCTCAGATCGGAGTTGAACCCACAGCTGCTCTACCTAGGAGTAAATCTCTATGTGACCACCTGACTGACCACCCGTCCAAGGCTCTGTTTAATCAGCACATTACAGGTAACAGCAAGGTGTGCACAACTGAATATGTTCCAGGATAGCCGCGATTAAATGCTGCCAACAGAAGAATATACTAACACAATACTGACAATTCAGCATTTTTAGTTTGAGTTTAAGCTAAGGTGAGAGCCAACAGTGCCACTGCTGAGTTGAGCAACACAGTCCTGATTTCTCTCGGCTTTAAGGCTTACATATATTTAATTTGAAGGCAAGATTTGCATAACAGTCAGAAAAATGGAAATGATAGAATTTTAAATGGTGCACCGAGGCAGCAACAAGCAATCATAACTGAGTTCATTTTTATTTTTTTTAAACAGGCCACACCAGCAAAGGTGTGTTTTATGACATTATAGCAGGACATACTAAACTTCATAGGTTTAGCAAACAAATGACATAGCTGCCTCTTGGAAATCTTGGCAGCTATAGACCTTTTTAATTAAGTAGCTGACAAACACATAGGAAAATAGGAATAGAAATCATATTCCTTAAACAAAAGAAACATATTGAATCTGTTTGTACAGGGCATGTGGCTTACGGTTGCACAGGGATGTGAGGATAGATTCATGGTGTGCTTCCCTAATCAGGCTGGAGCCAAGCAGCACACTGCAGAGGTGGGCTACTTTTGGCTCATCAGCACTTTGCATCCCCACACTTCCTGACACAGTTGTATTAGATTGAGGCTGCCCTCCAGAGAGCAGGCAGGAGAGAAGGATGAGCAGCAGCAGCGGTAGCAGTAGTAGCAGGAAGAAAAAAAAGAGAGGCAGCTTTGTGGCAGCCTCTGGGAAATGGGAAGAGATGATAAGAGCTCCTTTGAAGAGAATTCATCCATTATATTTACTGAAGGAGGAATTTTTTTAACAGTTAATGTAACTCTGCTTCAACATTCCATGGAGAAACTTGCTATTTTAATAAAAGGCAGCTTGCACATGAAAACATATTGTTGGAGACATTTACCAGTCAAATATGGGCCAAATGCAAAGAAAATCCAGCATTCCAATCAGTTCTTGCTTTGCCGAGTCTTTTGTTCTGAGTCAAGCAGATGATTATGAGTTTAATGTGATGTCACCGGGGCTAGAAAAGGGAATGGAAGCAGCTCCGAAAATATGCACGGACCCCGGAAAAGAAAAATACGTGGGGCCCCCCCATCACAGTGATGAGAGCCGAACTGTTAAGAATAATCGACTAGTTGTCAACTATTGAATCAAACGCCAACTATTATGATAATCTATTCATCTGAGTTATTATGGTGAGTAAAAATATCTCTGAATCTAGCTTGAGAATATTTTCTGTTTTCTTTTCTCCTTTTTGACAGTAGACTGAATGTCTTTGAGTTGTGGACAAAGCGAGATATTTGAGGACGTCGTCTTGGGCTTTGGAATGCATCAATTGACTTGTTTTTAACCTTTCTTTGACATTTTATGGACCAAACAATTGTTCGATTAAGCAAGAAAATCAACAAAGAAAATACTGGTTAGTTGCAGCCCTAGATGAGAACTGAGAGTGAGAGGACAAGGTGTGTGAAGCTGCTCTTGGATATTTTGAGTCATTAAATCTAATTTTCTAAGTTTACTGTATCATCTAAAAACAAATACTAATATGTCCGGTAGTTAGAATGGCCAACAGCAGCCTACATCATTTTCATAGAGTATATTATCCTGTCAGATATCCAGGGTGGCTGAATTACAGTAAAAGTGACCCTGGGAACAAATATGGGCGTGAGTGTGTGAGCGTTTGTGTGTGTGTGTGTGTGTGTGTGGCAGGGGGTAGGTGTGTGTGTGTGTAGGAGGGGCTAGGTGTGTGTGTGTTTGTGT
The DNA here is from genome assembly GCF_013103735.1 of Etheostoma cragini. NCBI lineage: Eukaryota > Metazoa > Chordata > Actinopteri > Perciformes > Percidae > Etheostoma > Etheostoma cragini. The sequence goes on along the minus strand of NC_048409.1, from coordinate 1,417,022 downwards.
GTAGGAGGGGGTAGGTGTAGGTATGTATGTGTGTGTGTGTGTGTGTGTGTGTGTGTGTGTGTGTGTGTGTGTGTGTGTGTGTGGGGGGGCGTGGGGGGGTAGTAGGCAGGCTCTGTGAAGGCATCAGCGCAGCACCAGCTAGGCCACGCCACTGCAGACGTACCACAGGTCACCAACATCGCAGTGACAAGCCGTCACATCACATCACCCATGGCCATGTGGCTCACAGAGCCTCTGACACTGCTGTCGCCTCTCATCTACATGTCATTCTTAACCACACAGACATTTACTGAGGACTCAGGAACAATCCCATGCAGCAAGCTTCACTGTAGCTTCCAGAGTAAAAAGGATGCCTTCAACAAATGATTAAAAGTAGGAAACCACAGCATGTGTTCAAAATGCGCGGCTTTAATGCACATTAAGCAAAACTGAAAAATAATTTCCATGTTGAACTGCCACATCCTGATCTTTGGCCACAGGATAATTTGTTCCTATAAAAGCAACCACCACCTTTGTCTTCACTTAGTCATTGTAAGTGAGAAAGGCAATGGGCAGGAAGACACCCCACCATTTAACGAGCCCAGAGCTAGTCACAGATAACATATTATATAATAATCTTATATAATATAATTATCTTGCAATCCAACTGCATATAGGCTAAGATGATGGTAGCGCAAAGGGTTTAATTTAGTTTTAATTGGTCCAGCACCCTCTGAGCTGGAAACACCCTGTATCATTTTTTGCTATTCCAATCCACATTTAAAAGTGCTGCATGTTGTGCACCAAAAATGAAAGGACAGGATGACACGTTTCTTTAAATTGGTATACTGTATATGAACTGTGCCTGCTTAAATGTAAGTGGCAGGAGGTGAACTATTTTCAGGATGGGAAAAACTGCTTGAGGGTGTGGGTGGGTTAAGATAAATCTGAACATTAAAGGGTTGCTAACAGCCAAGACTTCAAAACAAGAATTGATCAACCCTGCAGACACCAGAGGTCACTGTGAGCATGACAAAAAGGAAAGAAAAATCCTCAAGTTCACAATCCTGGGTGTTGGAATAAGTTTTTAGAGAATGTAAACCAGGATAATACTAGCACTGAAACATGTGTCTTTAGGCAGCCTGGGGCTATATGACATTGGTTAACACATTAGGCTCTGTAGAGTTTTTTTCCATGGCATTACACAAGATGTAACCACTGCAGAGGTAAAACAATCATGTTGAAAGATAAAGAAAAAAGACACGGTGATGACTTCGGCTTCTCTGAAAACCAAACACTTGTTAAACAGGTCTAAGGCTCTCCGAGAACGTTTGTACCCTTAAAAGGCCATTGCCATACGACCACAAGTACCTTTTTCCCAGCAACCGTCAAACACAAGGCCTGCCCCAGGCCATGCCACAGGAAAAGGCCCATAAGCAGGGAACAAGTTCCCTTCCTGTTTTCAAAGACGATTCCTATGGCATGCGGAGCAGTTTCCTGCTCGCTAGGCTCAGTTCACCATCTCAACATCTGGCTGCTCTTCAGCATGCAGCTGCAGCACAGTGAGAGCCAACAGTGCCACTGCTGAGTTGAGCAACACAGTCCTGAGCCATTCCATTCATATCTCAGGCCACAAGAAAGAAAACCACAATCTAGCTTCACTAGCAGCCCACTAGGCTGCAGCTACTATTGATAAACTAATCTTTAATTGTAACAGTACTTAAGAGCTGTTTATGTCCTATCAAAGCTATATGAATTATGAATTGTTTGATGCTCCTTTTTAAGCTCAGTGACTGCTATTCCAAATCAGGAAACGATATTGGTCAATATCTGATTGCAGGAAAGTGCTCTTTAGCAGCATTGCTGTGGCGATTTCCCAGTGAAACAAGGATCCATTTTACATCCCGTGGGAAACCTGGGCTGAGTGGTTAATGCTGTGCTAATGCTGCTTCACTCAGCCAGGTCTTGATAAGCCTCATGCTTTTAGACAAGGGAAACACATTTAGTGTTTTTAACCGCTTCAATGGAGAAAGCTTGGAAAAATCCACTGGTTGTAAAGGGTATACTTGTTGTGTTTTGTCATCTCTCTCAGCTTTCACTTCAATTACACACACACAGACACACACACACACACACACACACACACACACACACACATGCATTAGACTGGCAACCAGTCGCACTAATCTGCACGCTCTGAAACAATCCTCTGCTAGTTTGGTTTTAAAAAGGGACTGCTGCAGCTAGAAAGTAAGAAGAAAAAATAAATGAGTGGGAAGCTTTGTTTGACTCCCACTCCTATCAGTTCTGACATTCCAAATAAGGTCTGTAGACCGGTGCTGGCAGAGACGGACACAGAAAACACTGCAGAGCTCTCACAGACTCAAACCAAGGAAAAAGTGTGTGTGTGTGTGTGTGTGTGTGTGTGTGTGTGTGTGTGTGTGTGTGTGTGTGTGTGTGTGTGTGTGTGTGTGTGTGTGTGTGTGTGTGTGTGTGTGTGTGAGTGTGTGTGTTTGGGAGGGAGCACTGGGGATCGCGGTGCAGAAAATGTGACCTCTAAAAATGTATCATTAGCCTGACATTTCCCAGAAGGACAAAAACAAAACATCACATACTGTATCTTAGATATTAGTTAGATATTGTACCATCATCCATGAATAACAAAAATTCAGTTAAATTCAAATCTGTTGGTCTTAATTCTAGTTACATGTGGCCTAAAACCCATCTGGTTTTTACACTGTTTAGACTGGTGAAAAGTCCTTGGATCAAGTTTGACAGCCACAAAAAGAAAAAGAAACCCAGGGGAATCATCAGGTAGAGCAGTAAATTAATAGCTGCACTAGATAACTTTGAACGCTGCTGGTGTGACATAACTTAGGTGTCAGGTTTGAACTCTTAAAGCTCTATTAATAAATTCCTTCCTCCACGACGCGATGGAGGAGGATCTGGCAATGCGAGACTTCCTGTGCACAGACAGCAGGGTTTCCCGCAGAAATTAGTTAATTAGTTAGTTTAGGTGGTAGGGTTTGAAAAACTGTAACCACATATTCAACCACTTTATCGGCATTGCCATGACTCACTGTGACTTCAACAGAACTGCAGAGCCAATGTAGTTTGCCCATGCCTTTGCGTGTGTGTATGTGTGTGTGTTTGTCGGAGCTCCACTCGCTGTCAATATGCGTAACACGGCGGATATCGCAATAAACATAAATATACATATATATATAGATATATGGTTGTTTTTTCTGACAATATAGTCAATGCAGCATGCACGTCTTGCTTAGGCAGCCGCCTTAACTGCAAAGTGCTGCAGGAAAGGCCAACAGGACACTCTTCTTAATCCCTGCCACAATTTGAAATTTAGGCTAGCAAGCACAGCTTTCATGTAAAAGGTAAAATGTGTATACTCCTTTTACATGTAGAATACAAAAATAACCATTTCAAGGGTTGCTTAAATTGCCTTACCATAGAGCCCTGCAGGTTCTGAGCTTACCACTGTCTGGACAAGAGGTGGCTCTCACTGTGGCAGGGAGAGTTAAAGGTTGGCTCATCAGAGCCTACTGTACATCTCGAAGCAAGTTTCTGCATGCCGCCAGCTCTGTGTGTGTGTGTGTGTGTGTGTGTGTGTGTGTGTGTGTGTGTGTTTGCCTGTGTTTTGCCCGTGTCTAAGTAGGCCTTGTGAGTCAATGCTTTTTACATGCCGCAGCTGGTGAGAAAGAGACAGTGTGCTCTCAGGTAATCTGTCCAAGTGGGGAAAAAATACTTTCCCATGATGTGATCACAGCCATTCATTCAAAGTTAAGAGAAACATAAAGCAACCGCTGTGATCAACCTGATTAAGAAGATTTGGGCTGATAAAGACACGTGGTGAAAGAAATGGTATCCGAAGTATTCTATCTCATCCAAAAAAATAATCCATAGCAATTACAAGCAGGCCCTCTGTACCTGAAGTGGCATCTGGTCAAGTACACATCAAGTTATTTGCTTGGAAAGACAAACTGTTCTTAATGGTGAACATTGGTTTAAAGGCCAAGTCCCAATCCTACTAGTGATAAAAACATACTTTATACTACAGCCAAATACATATCTGCGTTCTTTTATCCTGACTAAACATAGTGAATCAAATTTAAAAAAACATTTACTATAAAAAGTACAATCCTGCTGCTACTTCAACAGGCACTATATGTTAAAGTAGTTTGTATTAGTGTATGCTGCAACTAAACAGAGTGAATCCTGAAAAACAGCAAAGAGAACTGCTCAAACGAGGGACTCATGGCCATGTGGTTATCGTCACAGCATCTGCTAAAGGAAGGAGGAGGCACACAATGTGGCCCTGCTCCCTCTGCCCGGTCTGTATGGGCTGTAGAACAACAACCTCACCTAACCGGACAGAGGCTGTCATATGGCAGATAAAGTAGCAGATTGCAGCTATGGGCCAAGTTGGAGAAATTGGATTGGGTAGCTGAAATGGGAGTTAATCAATCTCTCACTTACAGTGTATTCTACACAAGTTCCCCAGCTAGCATAATGTTGCTACTGGAGGCTGAGCAAATCTGATAATTGTATACATTAAGAAGACATAAGCATGTGTATTATGGAAGTGTTTATTGTCTGAGGTTACCTTGGTATTCTGTTAGAAATGCAATCGCAACTAAAAACAACATTTACTTTAAATGGCGATGTGAGTGTTTGGGATATTACTTCAACGTTATCCTGCTGTCACATTAAATTACACCCTGTTAGGTCGAGGCTGTGCACATGGAACTCTCTGTATTTCCATCCCCGGATGTGATATTTGGTTTAGGTGGAAGAGATTATCCTGCTTGCTTGTGTGGATTTCACAGCTCAAGTAGCAAGGCGTCCCTTCACTGACTAGACAGCTGTTTTTTTCCCTGCTTTGACTACTTCAGGCAAAACAGATGAGCTTGGTGATTCAAACTCAGCCGAGGCAGCATTATAGAGGGGAAAATTCCCTCTTACCAAGTGATTTAATTCACTGGGAATGACAAAGAGGACAACGCTGATAAACACAAGTGTCAGTGCTTTGAAAGGTTATTCTGGTATAATGAACTAAAGGATACATTTTATAAATATTTATAAATCCTGGATATTCTGTAGGTCTTGGTCCATTTAAGTGACAATTTAAAGACACAAAATAAAATCTATGGTGAACACATACTAAACTGCAGGTCATTTTAATGGCCCGTGTCATTGATGTAAATGAAGCACATGGTACACTGAGACAGATCTGGCTCTGCAGTGGAGTCCAACCCCTGGCATCAATCCGCAGGACAGAAGCAGCTGCAGCTCTAACACTCACTTCTGGGTGGGGCATGTGTTAACAGTGCCACTACATTGTTGTCTGTAAGAAGCAACTTTATAAACGAGAGCTTGATAAGGTGCTCCTGGGGATGTCAATAATTAACCGTAGAAACATGAACTCTGCACTAGAAAAGCTCCTCCACATTGGTATGTTTCCTTATTGTGATGTCATTTCTTGAAGTAAATGCTTTACATCCCTAAAATCAGTACAACCTAAGCTAAAAGGTTACATAAGTCAATAAAATCATAATAATTAAAAGCATTGAAATTGTGTCATAAATGAAAAAATTAAAATAATCGGACATGTGTTTTCATCAAAGTTTTCTACATAAACACACAAAACATAGGACCAAAGGAAACCAAAGGATTTTCAAAAGGACAAACATGGACAAAATATTTCTTAACACTGCAGAAGTAATTTGAACTATGTAATTTTTGGGGTTTTTGAAATATGCAAATTTTTATGAGCAGAGTGTAAAGGTGTTTTGAACGTTTTGTCACATAGCGTGATGACATCATCACGAGCGTGCATCGCACAATTCATTCTCTAGCTGTTATGGTTTTATTTTAGAACCATTTAAAAAGGGTCATGGAGACAAGGACCATGGACCAAACAAGGTAATCCTCGCCACCGCTAGTTACAAGCCCCATTTTGGACTTGCTAGTTAAAGCTAACTTGACACTAGCAGGTTGGGTTCTAAGCTTTTTTCTGCTCAGTTCATGGCTTTCACGGCTGACTGGTCATAACACAGTGCTCTGGGACACACTATATCACTAAGTCTACTACATCAAGGAGGACTGGCGGGTTAAATCAGCTGTCTCAAACATGTAGCGTGGAGTATGCCAAGCAGACACACAGCTGACAGCGTGGCCGGTGGATGCGGTGGATGCTGGCTCGGACACATGGTGCATTCTAGTTGAACTGGGATGTCAGAATATTACATTTTCCAGTCGGAAATGTCAACTGGAGTCGGATTTCCCACTCGGAAAGTCGGGACAACCTCACCACCCAATCCAACGTTGCTGCTCCCAGCATCAACAGTAGTGAAAGCTCTATGACTCTCCTGTTTTTTGCACTTTTGCTAAATACTGTATATGTCTCATTAAATCAGCCATACACACAGTGCTGTCCATCTTCCATCTGTGGACATGTTCCTAAAGTGCACGTACAAAATGCATTGGACGCAAAAGCGGTTCCAGGAAAGTGGCGGATGTCCACAATAATGCAAACAAAATTGTGCTAGTAGTCTAAGCCGGCAGCTGTACAAATTGATTTCTGAGGCTTCTGGATGTTTAAACTGGGACTAATTTGCCTGCTTGTCGGTTAATAGCTTATGATTGGTTAATGAGGGTCGACTATTGGTCAGAAGAAAAATCTAAATTAGCATCCCTAGGTTCCACTCAGCCTTGCTGCCAATATGTTGTCCAAGTGGCTAACTGTGGATCTGCAACACAGAAGCAAACAGTTTGTACATTCAACTACAAAAAGGCTTTATATGTACACAACTTTTTATCCCTTTCCTTCTTACTTTCCCAAGCACTCCACCTTGAAGGCAATCTGCAGTCTTCTAAATGCAAGTTTGTGACTTACAAACCAGCTCCACAGTTAACCTCTTAAATTAAGAAAAAGGACACAAATATGGTCCACTTAGCAAATTATGTCCAGACCTCAAGCAATAAAACCGTTCCCTCACACATTCTATCAGCATTTGTAAATATTTGGATTGTTTTCAAGATTTCAAGCTGCTCTCTGATCTTGTTACATTTCTGGGAAACTAATCTCAAAAGAAAGGGGTCTGCAGTCGTAAATTCCTATGTAGTGCCAAGGCTGAAGTTCAAGATATGACGACCGATATATATCTCAGTATCAGCATCTTCCATTGTTACAGGACACTGACTACAGAAACAATTCAACAGTATTAGAGAAAGTTCTGTTCTTTAAGGACACACCCCACCCAACTACACTACCTAAGCAATCTGTCAAGTGAAGTGAACAAGGATGTGAGGTTAGGAATGAGTGGGCTTCAATTCATTAATCCTATTTGACCATGCTCTTGTGCAACTGAACCACAGAACACTATGCTGGTAGTTTATGGCATTAAAAAGGCTGGCTTTGTTGCCGGATGTGGGGAAAACATCCAATAGACTCTAAAAAAAGCACAGGAAGGAAACTGGGGGTGGGGTGGCATTGAGTAGCGATGGGGGTGTGGTGGTGGAGAGTGGGAGTGAGAAAGGAATGTTCTCTTCACTCTTGTTCTCCCTCTAGTTATCATCCATACACACACATAATAACCCCACTTTCTTACTAACAGCTATGAAAAGAATGCAGCAGCACAGTTTACTCTCCGTCAGCAGAAGGGCAGGGCAGGAGAAAAAGCCTTTACTTGCTTAACGATCGTTTGCCATCAGTTCAAAAGAACCAGTTGGCCCAAATAAATTTACAAGGGGCCCTATGACAGGAACCGCTGCCTCTGGCTATGTACTTACACTGCGTGATTAAGCATTTTCTAGCCATCTCTGACATAAAGAGACAGAAAAATCTTTTTCAAACAATAACAGTGATAATATTCTTTCGTTTTACGCAGAATTCAGTCTGATCTCATATGCCACATGTATAAATACTTCTCATTCTTTTGACAGGCTGAGATAGTAGGAAATTGATGGAGAAGTGTTTAATAGTTCATTGATTAATGATCATTAGGAGGCAGCACTTCACATACTTCCCATCCTGAGCCAGATATAGTCTGAAATGATGCAAGTTTGGGTCCACTTAGCTAGCATGAAGTTGATTCTGGTGTAGACCCCTCATGGTCTGGGTTTGTGTGCCATGTTAATGTGTCCAAGTGACTAGAACAACAATTTTTGAACCTGGTCCAGTACTAGGAAAGCAACGGTGAAAGAAGCAACGATGTGACATTAAAGGGCAGTGGCGCACCATTAATTTAAGTCAGGTAATTAGTACTGTTTTGTCACTGACATGCTCAGTATATTATTCTAAGTGGCTGACAACATTATGGAAAGGATCTCTACAGAGGTCAACTCTTTTGTTAAAGAGTAAGATCCTTTTAGTTTACTATGAACCAGCCCCGAAATCACCATCACCAAACCCACCAGACTCCATTTATATAAACAGCAATTCAAGGTTGACAGAAACAAAATGCTGTCAAAAGCCTTCTCAGTTTGCCTTTCCACTGTTCCAACAATCACCACTGAAATAATTCCTTAACTCAGCCATTTACATGTGAAAGTGGCTCTGTACACGCTAAAAGTATGATTATTTAAATGGAGTCTGGTGAGTTGGAGATGGCTTCAGGGCTGTTTCTGGTTAAACAAAAATGATCTTAATCTTTTTTTTTTTAGTTACTCTTTCACAGACGGTTCTGGGCACCCAGATAGTTCAGTTGGTAGAGCAGGCACCCATATTATGGAGGTTTACTCCTTGTTGCAGCGGGCCCAGGTTCGACTTCGACCTGTGGCCCTGTGCTGCAAGTCATTCCCCTTTTGTGTCTTCAGTTGTAAAGGCTGAGAAAAAAAGTTCTATCTCTGTACAGATCCTATCCATAATGTTGTCAGACACTTGGTAACGATCTGATCCTGTCAATGGAAGAAACAGCACTTTAAGTGGACGTACTGTACACTGACAATGTACGTTTTCCCTTTAAGATTACATTGCAGCTCGGTTATTGGCTGGCTGCAGCGTTGCAGTGTTCTCGCTCAACACTGGACCAATTTCAAAGACTTTTGTTCGTCACTTAAACACCAACGCATGGGAAAATAGGGTCCATGTTGAAAAATACCAAAATTACCCTAGTCCAATCAGCAGACTACACATGTGATCTGGTTTTGCCCCAACTTTGCAACATTATGGTGCAATAATCTAAATGCTTAGCTAAAATAGTGTGCCTCATTTGGACTTATTCCACAACCCCACTATACACTTATAGGATTCAACTCCTTAATTGCTTTAAGACTCATTCTCATCTCCTGCAGGCAACATTCACCACCTGGCTTTACCAGATGGATTAGACTTACTTTGTACTTTTTGAGGGTGGAAAACTGAGATAAGAAAACGTAAAGGGGTTAAAAATCCAAATTTAAGAGAATTAGGAACCATTTCTGTACTACCGTGAGAGCGTGCAGAGGTCTTTAAAAGAGAGGAAGAGGTTGAAAATGAAAGCCCTTACCATGATAGGAATCACCTTCCTGAACTTCCCTTTATTAATGTGTTTTTTCTTTTCTCTGTAAGATTAGAATACACCTAACAACCATAGAAACCACTCTACATGTAATCCAGCACAACACCCCAGTGTATATTTATCTGATACTGAAACTAATCAAAGCTGCCATAAATGTTAAGCAAATCACAACAGGAACTCAAGATGAATATTGCAGTTATGTTTACACAACTTGCATTAATTGGCTGACATTAAGAACAAACTTTAAATAAGACTTAGAAGCTGAAGGCAAATCTGTCCTCCCATCCATCATCCAGGCCAGACTCTGTTTCTGTCTGCTACACGATTTCCGTGCGAGGCTCCATGTTCCTGCTCATTACCCCTTCATGTAATCCATTCACAGTGGGAAAACAGATTTCTCTCACGTGTCATGCAAAGGCCACATAACGTTTACATTGTGAAACATTACGCACGTTTTCATTCCACTTCAGAATCAGCTGTTGGCATCATATGAATTAGAGGAACTGCTGTTTGCCAGTCAAAATCCTGCACTAGGACATCTGCAGGTAAAGACTTTGTCTAAAAACCAAGTCAAAAGTAAAAATATGTTTTGATATTAAACTGGAGCCATGGTATCATTTCAATCATCAAATTAGTAAGCATTGGAGTTCAAATATATGCCATAATGAGTACAGGCTGAAATTAGTTTTCACTGACCCCCATACCATGCAGCAGCCCTGCCACTGTAGGCCTGCTTCCTGTTAAAACCAGACTGTAGTTGGTTGGACGGGGCAGGTAAAGCCCAGAGACCGTCCCCTGGTTTCACCTCCTGTGTGCGGGAGATTCAACAGCAGTGTCTGTGTGTCTGTAGGTACGGTGGAGAGAGAGCAGGCGCCGGAGCGTTGCTCAGCACCGTGACGTCTCACCACAGCACAGCACTAACACAAACATTCCAGCTGCCACTTCTCAGCCTTACTGGCAGAGCCCAGGCGAGAAACAAGAGCATCTATGTTCCTCCTCTAGACCCAGATCTGATGTTCCAGACAGGCTGGTCTAGCACTGAAATGTTTAAATTCAGATGTGACAGCTGTGGGATTTTGAAGGCGGATATAGCACAGATGCTTATATTTTATAAGCAGTTGATCACCAGAATATTGTGATTGATATTTAGTTGCTTTATATACAGGTCACGCTCAGAAATGACAAGGATTTAGTTGTTCCCTGAGCTTTCTACACTCAGACGGGTGGGGAGGCCTCTAACATTGCAACTACTTTGAGAAAATTCCAGTTTATTACAAATGTCTTGCAACAAATTGGTTGTAATATTATTGTACTCATCTGGGATCACAGTAGCATCGCAACAACCGAGTCCGAAGAGGCAAAAAATGAGCGGTCAGATGATCAGACAGCTTAAAGTTAAGCCAGATTAAATGACAATTTATTTAGAGGTAAAGCCAAAGGTCATAGCACATCCCTAGAGTTGTTAATCCCTTATTGCATTGGAACACTGTGTGCACACAACTAAGGCAAGTATGGTAGATCCCAGTGAAACTGTCATGGATATTTGGGTTGACTTTGTTTTGCCTCCAAATAAATTAGCTAACCTGAGTCTGATGGTCTGAACACTCATTTCTTGTCTAGTCTGAATCCTTTTTAACAATGTCATCACCTTCCCAAATATTATCTTGGTGGGTAAAATATTATCAAAACCAACAAAGCAATGGCCAAAACTATGAAAATAAGATCCAGGATGTTAAAAAAAATGGGAAAGCGCTTTAAATTCTCCACTGAAGCATCTCCATAAGGCAGGGGCAGGCCGTCGCGCCATCCATGATAAAATCTCACCACACCGCACAACTGACTGAAAAGAAAAAAACAATTAAACATATTAATTTTCTGTGGTCAGGCCTGATATTTTATAAAACTTCAACATAAGCTCAGTCTGTTGTTTTAACTCCAATTTAAATGCTCAGAAGATAGGACGGCGTTCACTTTGTGCATTTAGCCACATGTTGGTATTGTCACTGCTGAGACAGAGAAAAGGGTATGCACATTAAACAATTTTTCTTCAGAGGAAAAGAAGATGCAGAAAAGCAGATGTCAAGGACTAGAGACTGTAAAAACAAAAACTGTAACAATGTAAACTTGAGAGGAATTTGCTATTAGTTCCTGTCCTTCATTTCAAAAACAGTGTCAGCAACCTTGCGTTTGTGACTTTCACCTTCCATATATTTCTATAATATTCCCCAAAGGACAACAGCAAAGGACAGAAAATTACCACTATGCAAATGGGGTTGAACTGTGACTTAGACCACAGAGCACAGGAGCGGGAGGGAGAGAAGAGAAGAAAAAGTGAATGCTTGTGCCTCTTTTCAGCACTCCGCAGCTCTGGAGCCTGGGAACTTCAGCAGCTTGGCCGGGCTCTGAGAAATATCCTGAGCTGTAATGTAAACATGTCTGAACTCTGATCTAGCATGGCCCTCTCCTCCCCCTCCCCCTTCCCACTCTAACCCGGAATTCTGTGCAAGGGGCTTGCCAGTGACATCAGGAGCCCACTTTCTCATTTCCTGAGCAGGGTAATGACCCTGAGGAGAATGGTGTGTTTGAAGTCCTGCAAAGAAAGCTGCTTAGCTCTGAACCCAATTGTTCCTCAGCAGATGAGCGAGATGGCTGATTATATTAGGCTTTCGAATGGTTTTGTCCGATTATTAAATCTTGTTGTGAACCTATAAAGCCAGGCTGGAGTAAAGGATAAGAGCAAGGTGAGGAAATTATATCAACATGGTAACACATAAGTGGACATCCACACCCAGTCCCCCAGGGGGAACTGTGATAATCAGATCTGTTTACAACTATAGCTACAAGTCCAGGGAAATGTGACATATCAAGTGGCTGATCATCAGATGAGTGTGACAACCGTTAGATAGATAAGTGCCTGTTTATCCAAGCATCACACAACTGTCAGCTCTAAAACAAAACCTCCATTTATTATTAAATTAGTGCACAACACTAAATGGAAATACTGGACAGAAAACAGGACTACTGGCTGTGTATTTTCTAGCCTTTGTCGTGAACAAGGCAGCAACATACTGCTTGTGTTTCCTTTTGCGTACAATTTGTCCCCTCGATTCACCTTCCACGCACTGCACATAAGATACACCTGAACATGCTGGTTCCCACAGGGTTCCTGTTTCAGCACTGGGTAGCAAAGCACTTGTGGAAAGACACTCCAAGGCAATACCCTC
>NC_048409.1:1390998-1404288 GCF_013103735.1 Etheostoma cragini | reverse complement strand
TCCTCCACACAATCCGGCCCCTCTCTTCAATTAAGTCAAGCAGGAAAAACCTGACAAACCTCAAAGAGGCTCTCTTCGCAGAAGAAATCACATCAGGCATGAATGGTTACCTCTCCAAGGCCTCTGTGAACATATACTAGATGTACATAAACATGGCCTTTTCTTGCTAAGTGATTGCCCCAAGCTTTTCATATATTTTTTCTGTCTAAATTCCACATGATGAAAATCCATGAAAAAATAAAACATGTTTTATGAGTCAAATGGATGTAATAGCAACGATGGAGCTCTAATACATTAGTCGGCCTAAAATTGACTTCAGTGGCACAGATGAGATTTTTTTTGTGTCTTGAGGTCCACATAATGCTCGATATTCTAACAAAGTGCTGGCAATAACCGGAAGCATGCTGAAAGCACAAATCAGAAACAAAGGGATCCAGTGGGGACTCTCTAATCCAAACCCTTTGGGAATGGAGGTATTTTCAATCCAGTGAAATGTTCACTTGGATAAAACACTGAATAGTGGGGTAATTCATATTCAAAACATGAAACAAGTATCCACGCATATTCTCAAGAGTCTATTGCACAGTCTAATTTGCAGTCGGAGGATGAGCGAGGATATTCAAACAATTGTGCAGCTTTTTTGGAACTCATTTTCACATTAGGGGACCTCATCAGTTTGCAGGTTCGAGCATTAGATACATATATTGACACAAGTAAGGCTCCAAATAACTTATTAGTATTTTCTTATTGACTTATCTGTAGACTTATATTAAATTATTTATTTTCACAAAATGTTGTACTTAAAAATGCCCATTACAGTTTCCAAGAGAAACAAATGTTGTTCCAGCCAACGATCTAAGGCCATTAAATATTCCATTTATTAATCTATATCTACGGCGTTACATTATAGGGATTGTTTAGAGGCCAGATCTGAGTTTCCTGTTGCATGACTAACAACTTCCTTCTCGAGGTGATTGATCAGAGGCACCGTGGCTCCGTCCAGCGCCTAGCCCCCCCCAAGGCAAATATGATTGGTTTAAAGAAGTGCCAATAAACCAGGTTTTTCTCCCATCCCAGAATGCAGTGTGTACTAGGCACCGTCCTCCGCAGCGCTATGGAGGAAGGTCCGGCAATGCGAGACTACAATAACATTAAACTGACAATAGCAGCAAATTCTCACATTTAAGAAGATGAAGCCAACACATCCTCTGTGTTTCTGCTTTATAAATGACAATTTTGATAAATTATCAAACAATAATCAAAATTGCTGTAGATTAATTTTCTATTGATAACGAATCAATTGATTTATTCAGCACTAGACTTATCACAGTATACTTGTTTTTTTATCATGTGAGAAAAAACAATGGCAAACCCGTATAGGTGTCCTGTGATGTATTACTGCTGGGGGGTAAATCAGCAGAGTAGACACAAAACAAACCGCCAGGGAGGAGATGTGGCAAGGTTGATGCTGATCATGTGTTTTTCTACTATGTCAACGCTGTGTCTGAAGGTAAAGCTGTTACCTTGCAAGCTCTGCTAGGCCAAGGACTACAACATGTCAACGGAGGAAAGGCTTTTAACCCGGGATGGGCAGCAGTTCCAGTACAACTACAGGCTAAATTTACCCTGAAGGCCAGGCTTTTATATAGCCAGGCTCATCCAGCAGCAGACCTGGCCCACCTGGACTGTCAGGGGCCTATGTTCCTCAGAGCGTGTACTCACTTAGATTGTATCATCCCTTGAAGACTGAGGATGAGATGGGTCTACTACATGATTTCGGCAGCCCTCTTCAAAGACAGATACAGCCATCCCATAGGCTTCTGAATTAAACATGAGGCGTGTGCAGCAGGGTGGGTTGTGTGTGTGTGTGTGTGTGTGTGTGTGTGTGTGAGTGTGTGATGGGTGGTTGAGTGGGGGAGTGGGAGGAGGGAAGGGGGGAGCGGGGGTTCTTAAGACACCACTATTAGCTATTAGACATACTGTATAACAGATGAGCCGTGAATGCCTTTGATTTGACACACATCCTCACTGCCCTGCTGGGTTTCCGGAAGCTTTTGTCTTTCCTGATTCCTACTTTCTTCTTTGTTTTCTGAATTTTTTATGTATGTGTTTTTTTTGGTAGCATGGAACTTGTTAACAAAATCTAAATTAGTCCAGAAAAAGAATGAATGTGTGCTCATTTCAGCAGGAGAAGGGAATGCAAATCCTGCCAGGTACAGAGATGTCCCAGATTCACACAGCACTGGTTCTGACATGTTGCTGCTGCTTGGAATATTATATTGAATGTACCACTTCTTCCTATTTTTATTAAATGTGTTATCCAAAAAGAGCATGACAATATCGTTACAAGAATAACATCAACTTACATTGATTTCTTTTATCCAAAGGCTCAGTAAGTGTTGCAGTTCACACAAAAGGAAGAAGGATAAGGATATCTTTATTAATGACTAAAACTGCATAATCAATACATCTTTACTTTGCATTGCTGAGCAACACAACCCTGTGCATTATTGTTTGCCAAGGCCTTTACGTTATCTGACATTTCACTGTTCCTTATCACTCGCTGGTGTAACTTACACTCAGCTAATGAAAGCTTTCAGTGTACATACTGTCTCATAGGTCTTTTGTGGGAAAACCCGCCAGTGCACAGGAAGTGATCCATGTTTTCTGGCAACAACATTGTTTGGAGCAGGGTAGTCAACAACAGCTACCATGGATGTAGACAAGGAAAAAAAGGAAAAATTACTGCTTAGCACTAAAGAAGTCCTCAAAATAAATAAAAAAACTAGAATCTTTTGGACAACCACTTACAATTTCATTTGACATATTCAGACATCATCATGCTAGAACTAATGATCTGCTGAAGATCCTGACTTATGGCATCATAGCATTGGATAATACTAAAAGCTGCAGTTTATTAGATTAGAATATGCAGACTGTGTAATGTGTTTAGTATATGCATTCATTAACTCAAAAGAGATTGGAAAATAAAGCTCCTCTGAGAAATGTCAGTCATCAGTGAACTTCTGTCTTAAAAAAGCGGGTGTCTGGGTTGGCTACCAAACGAGAAGCCTGTTGGAGCTTGTACCCCGCTCTCCCTCGAGGACATAGCAATCATCATCACAAAACCTGTGCGTAGCTAAGCTGTTTCAAACATGTGTATGCTGATGTTGCCATAGATCTTTGTTTACCGGGGAACAGAGACATTCATTTCCTGCACCATTTAACCAGAAGATGATGCTCAGAATCAACATACCGTCCAAACAAATATGATATGAACCCACTGCTTCCCCCTTCCATAAAGACAAGATGTGCTTGCAGAGAAGAGTGTAAAACTATTCCTGAACTCTCCTTGGATATGACTGTGGAATGTCCAGAACACAATGTTACATGGCCCGTATTTTTATTACACAAGTCAGTAAATCTAGCTGATGTCTATCTGCAACTAACGATTATTTTTTATTATCAATTTATCTGTGGATTGTTTTCTGGAATAATGGATTAGGTGTTGGGTTTATGAAATGTCACAAAATGGCGAATGGTCCTCAAATGTCTTGGTTTGTCCACAACTCAAACGTATTAAGTTTACTGTCACAGAGAGAAGAAACTAGAAGATATTTACATTCAACAAGCTGACATCAGAGAATCCATTATTAAAATAGTTAGTGATTAATATAATAGTTGACAACTATTTGATTAACCGACGTTGCAGCTCTAGTTAGGTTAAGTGTCAAAAAACACCCTTTTGACTAAACTGATTATATATTTTCATAACATCATAATATACAGTGTAGACTGTATATGACTGTGTAGACTGTGTAGTGTAGACTGTCTATTAGATTATATTAGATACGTTGGAAGCATATCAGAAGACATTATGAAAACTGCGTAGTGTGACAGTTATTAGATTCGAAATGTAAGTGTTACATTACAAAAACTTTCATTTAAATAATAGAAGACATTTAAAATACCTATTCCACACCCGGAACAGCACTAAGTTTAAAAAGAATGGGATTGTGGCTTGGAATGAGCACTAATCCCAAATAGGAGGAGGAGATTAGCAGATGGCTTCACTACAGCATATGCAGGCCTATCTTAATGTCTTTTAATCAGAGCACTGTGAGCTGCTCCACACATCTCACAGCTACAGTGTATACAATGAGACAAGCTTAATCACATCAGGCTTACAGTGCAGTCGTGCTGTCAATAAACAGCAGCCGCGGCCATTCCAGTCCTCCCTAAAGGGGACTTCATTCAGCAGACCAACGGAGAACCAGCTGAGGAGAACTTTAGCCTTCCCATGACAGCATGGATGGGATCTGTGCATATGTGAACATGGATTCCTGCTGCACCCATAGGGTTGGGTAAAGCTGTGGGCTTCACTGTGGGTGGCCCCCATGGACCTGGGCTAATTGTTTCACATCACAGGCGAGCCAGGCTGAGATCAGACCACCGGCAGCTCGGATTCAGGCAGTTCACTAGCCAAACAGGGTATGCCAGGAAGCACTTACAGTGCACACCCAAGCCCACTCACACACACACACACACACACACACACAGCCCCTCCATCATATATGACCACCAGAGAGTACAAGGAATTTTTCTCCATACTATTTGAGCAAGCTGTCAATCCACTAGTCAGTTGGTGGTTACCTCAGCCATGATGAATTAACTAAAAGGTGTGATTGTTATGTTTCCTTGTCACAATCAATTTTAACAAAATTTACTTAAAATGTAAACACAAAAGATGTCACACAAAAATTATACAGAGGGTGACCGGGTTAGCTCAGTTGCTAGAGCCGGCGCACACATATAGAGGTGTACTCCTCGACGCGGTGGCCGTGGGGTTGACTCCGACCTGCATGTCATCCCCCCCCCCCCCCCCCCCCCCCCCCATAATAATGGCATTTTTTATCTGTCCTGTGGAGATATACGTCTAAAATGCCAGAACAATAATCTTAAAAAAATGAAAAACACTGAGGGTGTAATTCTCTCATTATGAAAGGTGGAGTGCTGTACAAGAAGTGATGCATTTATTGTGCTTAAAAAGAAAAATAAATTCATGTTATAGCAGAAAATGACATTCTGCACATTTGTCTTGATCGACCGTAATCAGCAGCCAACGGCATTGTGAACTGGTTTGCAACCCCCTTTCTTTTATTTTAATCATTTCTAAAGTCTGGAAGAGGGAAATATCAAAGAAATGGTAAAAGAAAGGCTTAATTTAAGCAAAGTCTGAACTTTTTTTTTTTTGGTGTGCGTTCCATCTGTTAACGACTTTATCTTGCAACCCTTTTGTGGGGATCCTGAACCCCAAGTCGGAAACATCCGATCTGTCAACACAAGTACAACTGACCGCAGTTGCCAGCTTTGACCTTTTGCACAGGGGGCTGCAGTCGGGCCAAACACATAAAGCTTAAAGAGCATTTTGGCACTGTGCCTTCATTGGGCCCCCGGCAGTAGACAGTGACAGGACACACAGGGAGAGAGACGCCGGTCACAAACACTAAATTATTCGGCCAGATTTGAACTGGGCACGTTGCGAGGATGACCAAGATGCATCACACTAGGGCTCTGCACTTAATCACACTTTAATCGTGATCACCATTTTGGGTCCCAATGATAACAAACACAATCAAAAAAATATTTTTGTACATCATGTTTTGCAAGTACACTCTTATTTTGTCTTGTGTTCTGAAGTGGGAATTGGGAAATGTCACTGTTTAAAGTGTTTTACTGTGGGTTTGTTTAGCTATTTCACTGTTGTTTTTTAAATTCAATAATTGCAACATCTTTCCAAAAGTCAATAAGTAAATCAGGCCTATGTCTCGCACGCCAACTTTTTAAAAAAGCGCTCTTGCCGTGTGGTAGTTGTGTGGTAGCGGGCAAACAGATCAGCATACAGAGCACTTTCTCTGCGAGCGCATGCTGCTCTAGGCCTATAGTTCTCAGATCTGTCACTAGAACAAGACTGGGAAATAACAAAATCCTCCCAGTGCACACAGGACTGTTAATCACCAGGCATCCCTCGCCTACTGCTTTTTCAAGGCCTGTTGGACTTAAAGTAAACACGTGCAGGAAATGTATTCAGTGGCTCTAAACATTTATATGGGGGCCTTGTGCTTCAAACAGTTTCATGGCCAGCACATCTTTCAAGAAGGTGCTTAGTGAGCCATTTGTTAAAGGCATGATAATAGGGCATGACAATGCATGGCCTGCTCCATGCAGCGCGGCTGTGTCACTGTTTGTTAAGCCGTTAGTTTGTGTACTCTATCTGCTGATAGACAAGGTAAGATGGTTGCTGAATGCTGATCTGATGAAACTTAACGTCTGTACATTATATTGCAGGGCTGATGTTTTCTAAGCTCTACTCTGACCCATTTCTGTGCTGAATGAATCTACTGATCCAGGTATGAAGGGGAAAGATTGGAAAACCGGTTGTGGAACAACATAATCAAATTAATCTACGAGTACCCAAAAGCTTTCGATGAGTTCACATGCGCATTATGGAAAATCTTTTTCTGAGTGGTTGGGTAGCGCTCATCCATCTTCTTCTTTCCCATTTCTCCAATTTCATCTAAAAGAATATCCTTTGTTAATCTGGTCTCAATGAGCGCCGTTGTTAGGTGCTCACTCTGCACTCCGAGCCAGTCATAATCCATTGTGTTGTTTGCCCCTCACTTGGTGTACATTTCCATCGCAAATTCCAATGTGAACAGTCAATAACATGCACAGATGTGGCCATTGTAAAAGCCTTACGTTTCAATTCAGAAGAATGTAGCACGGTCAACTACTTCAGCACCCCATCACATACTTAAAACACAAGTTGTACTCTTGACTCGGATTATAAAAACAATATATGTGTGATTATGTTCTTGATTTGTTTTCATAAAAAATAACTCTAACCGAACAATCGATTATCAAAATAGATGAGGATTCATTGAATAGTTGACAAGTAATCAATTTTTTCTTTATCTATGCAGCTCTTATTTTTCAGTAATTGGTTGCAGGGGTTATTTGACACCTTACTTAATTTGAACAAACTCCAGAAAGAACTCTGCAGTGTTAATGCTGGAAAGATGCCGTATAAATGCATTAGGGGGGGATTTGTGCAATGGCTGCTGTTCTGCTTCACCAAATCATCATGAGTTGTGAAAAACATATTAACCCCAGGGTTGATATAAACATGTGCGCCAGGACTTCATTTCCTCCTCGCCCTCTTGCTGCACTCATCAGTTTTATGTAGAACACGCTACTCCAGAGTCAACATCAGGAAAAATGAAACAGTACATGATAATGATGTTCCCTGACCTCTTTTAGACAGTCAATATAATACATGATGTTGTTGTGTCCTGAGACTCATCATGTTCTGAGGCTCTTCTGTACCTAACAGCATGAAAACTAAATATGTGGAAAGCTAAATGGCTCTTTATATTAGCACTATAAATCACAGGAAAGTAAACTTTTCTTGGATGTGAAAGTCCCGATCCAGGCTTAAGCTAATCCAGTTGCATGATATGTAGAGGCTATCCCGTGCTCACTTCTAGTGATGACGGTAAATGAACTGACAGAACAATCATCGCTGCCCTTTTATGGCTTTACTGGAAAATAAAAACAATATTACACAGTTTATTTTTCCATCCAGCATCTCAGGCAAATCTAGAGCAGGAACATCTGCAAGCTTTCACCCTTTTGACATTATATTGAAACACTGCTTGGGAAATAATTCATAGTGTAGATGCTGTGCTCCCTCATGCCCAATGAAAGAAAAACAACTAAATAAATCTCCCATCTTACTGGCTGTGCCCTTAACAGATGCCGTACAGGAAGTCAGTCCTATCAGCACTATCAGGCACACAGAAAGCCCCGCTGTGTTTTACAGTCGAGTTTCCCAACCCTGCGCTCTTTGCAAGGCTCTGATGTTGAGGGGGAACATGCAACCTATACTGTCCTTTATTCTCAATATCCTTTTCTCAGAAAATTCTTAAAACTACTCAAAATAAAGCCACACCGCTTTTTGCTTAACAGCATCCTTTAGAAGAAAAAAGAAACGTGTTAAGAAACACTTTGAGAAACCCTGTTCAATGACGGGTAGCATCCTCTTGAAGGTTTGGTAATCTGCGTGACACAAAGGAAACTGATGTTTCTGTACTGCAAAACGAGATAATGGTGCATATGAAATGGGTTATAGAAGCCACAGAATGCATCCGCATCCATCTGTTTGGATCAGCCGCACCGTACAGAGGCTGACAAGGTTTGCGGTACATGCAAAACATCCCCATGGCCCAGTGACCCCAAAACTATTTCCTCTGAATGGATTGCTTTGCAAACAAGCGTTGTGATCCGGTATCATCCCATCTACTTCCAGGGCCTCTGGAATCAGCACAACCAGGAACCCGGAGTTTATTATTCTGGTTTTAAACCATTGCCTGCCATTTGGTCTAGATTTGGTTGTCCTGTAAGGTTGGACAGAGCCTTAACTGCTTGTTGATTAAGAGTCAGAGTGGTGTATTTTTGAGTAATTTGTGTAGAAAAATTACTCACTGTCACATAGACACTACATCTCTCAGCTGACCGGCAGATTGACACGCACAAATAGTGCTTGTAATTTCTCATGGTCTGAGTTTAGTTGTCCTGTAAGTTTGAGCAGAACTGTAACTGGTGAACCCTCGCAGTCTGAGTTGTAAGGAAGTGTTGTTGCTTTTGATGGTTATTGTCCTTTGTGAGGTTAGGAATACCATAAAAGCACAACTTTACCTGAAAGAGGAGTATGCCATTAAAAAAAAAAAACTGGTGGAGACATCCCAACTGTGACATTTCGGGTCACTTGGGTCTACAGGTCCTGCACCCCATCCATAACTGGCTTCTTACTTGGATGGGTTGCATGCATGTGATTGGTGATTAATGAATTAACAAACAGCTTATAATGCTTATAATGACATAATCTTAAAACAAGCTTTAACGTCAATATCATACTCATCATATCATCTTTAGCATTATTGGTACTGGTGATCATGCTCCATACCCTCCATCCCCCCCCCCACACACACACACACACACACACACACACATACACACACAACCAACCTCACTCCCACAATCACCATTTGGGCCCAACTCACCGCTATACGCGTGTTGATCTTCTGCTCCCCCTCTGAGCCCTTCTGATCCCCGTTGGCCCTGCTGTACTCTGGAGGTTGCTGGTTCGAGCCTCGGCTTCCCTTTGTCTTCCGGGTCCCGGGCCCTTGATGGACTATGTTGAGCAGGTGAAGGGTGCTCTCGTGCTCCCGGTCCGAGCTCTCGGCCTGGCCCCTCTGGTAGCGGTTCTCGCAGGTGGTGTGGTGCCGCCTGCACAGCTCTATGCGGGCGCGCAGACGCTCCACTATGGCGTTGTGTAACTGTGGCACCGCGGAGCCCCTGGATGGGGCCACCACCGGCCCGCTGCCGACCCCGCCGGGCACAGTTCCTAAACCGACACCCAACATGGGCACGAACGCTCCCGCGGCAGACTGAGCAGGGGTCGCCTCTCCCATGCCGGTTACACTGAGGTCCGCTGAGCTTAGATTGGACCACAGCACGGGCATGGAAGACAACGAGACGTATGGACTCAGCTAGGATCCCATGTGGAAAGACAAATACTCCAGTGCACGCACAGTCCCCCGGAGACAGACGGTGGAGCCTGTTTGTTGAAAGGTTTCCCAATGATCCGTCAAAGTGATGAGAGAGATGGGAAAGACTCAAAGACACTTGTCTTCAAAGTAAGATCAGGTCAGTATAAACTCATTCTAGGTTCCACAGAGGCACAAAAAGTCCCAATGTTGCAGATTTGTATTCGAGATTTCTTCCTCCCGGGTGTTTTACCGTGTCAGCCCAGAATTACAAACTGAGATGATTTACACACATGAAAGGCTCGTGGACTCACAGCTGGAAGGAATCCACTCTTGCTTAACAACTGGACCCCTGCTCACGGAAACATTACATTCAATAAGAAGCCCTCGGATGATTCGAAACCTTAGCACGCACAACTTCAGTTCCATCGATGGCTACTATAAGCTACAATGTCCTCTCACTTCATCGCGAATGTGCCACACTTATTACATAGTCAGAAAAGACTAAGAAGAACTATACATTTAAAGTGAGCGATTGTGCGCCAAAATAGGAGAATCCACCGACACACAAAGCCCCTAAACTTCAAGACTCACGGCATTTTGGTTTGGATTTTTTTTTTTTGGTGTCCTTTCTCTCCGTATTTCGCTTTCCATCCGGATAAGAAGGATCTGGTTGCAAATTACGAGTCAAAAAGCAGGCAGCCGAAACGCAGGGAGCCGTTGGTTAAACCGACCGGGATCCGTCTCTAGCAGCCCATTGACAATCGTTTGTCCGTGTGGTGCACCGAGGCAATAGCGGAACTACAATACACAGAGCCTCATTGTACGGACATTCCTCTCCTGACATGATCCACTCCGGTGGATGTGGCGGGGTCCTAATGCGCGCTCTAGTGGGCAGAAGGGGGACGCCAGGCAGGCACCGTGACCGCACAGGGACCGGATCTCATCCATGTTTGATCTTCAGATCCTTTACCCACAGTGGCTGGAGAAAGTTTACAATACATATATTATTTACAAGTAAATAAATGTTCTTCCTTAAAATACAGGGGCATAAGTATACACCCCCTATGTTAAAATACAGGGGGCATAAGTATACACCCCCCTATGTTAAAATACAGGGGGCATAAGTATACACCCCCCTATGTTAAATTCCCATAGAGGCAGACACATTTTTATTATTAAAGGCCATTTATTTCATGGATCAGGTCTCTTTGCATCCCGATAACGTTCCCTCGGCCTTTGGAATTAAAATACGGCTATCTACCTACAGGCCAGTAAGCATTTCATCAATGTAAAACTACTCACAGGACCCCCCTAGGGGTTCCAGACCCCCTGCT
The DNA here is from genome assembly GCF_013103735.1 of Etheostoma cragini. Classification (NCBI taxonomy): domain Eukaryota; kingdom Metazoa; phylum Chordata; class Actinopteri; order Perciformes; family Percidae; genus Etheostoma; species Etheostoma cragini. Next base: position 1,393,343 of record NC_048409.1, on the reverse strand, counting down.
GAAGATCTCTGACTTCGGTAAAAATACTTATACCACAATGTAAAAAGTCATGCATTAAAATTGTTACTTCAGTAGAAGTTTGTAAGTATCATCAGGAAAATGTACTTAAAGTATTAAAAGCAAAAGTACTCATGCAGAAGAAAAAATCTCCTTTTGGTACTTGAAATCCTTTTAATACATTTATTCCTGGTTGTGGTTTGTCTGTTAATAGAAGGACTGTACAAGTGTCTTGCAAGCTACTTTACCAAAAAGCTGTACAGAAGAATAATATAAATATCACAATAATGAACTAGACTGAAAAACACAACACAAAGCAGAGAGTCCTATAAAATGTGGGCGACATTGTGTCAATACAGCATCAGATATACATTCATAATTAATCTCAAAGGACAATAAAGTGGACAGCCAAACTGCTTCTATTTGTAGTAAAGTATTAACTGAGATTTAAATATTGAGACTGTCAAGTTACACGAGAGCTAACTCTGCATCCCATTACCCATACTACCACACTATTTAGTATGCCAGAAAAAGATTGAGTATGTCCAAATACATAGTATATCAAATTCAGTATGTCAAAAATACCAGGATGTCCCACTGCATCCGGTCAGATTGTGTGGTGTGCAAGCCAGGATGTTTTTCTGGCTCGTTTGACCCACAATCCCTTGCGCAGCACATAGGAGCAAGAGGTTCATAGTTCAAGACGCAATGCTGCGTGCATACTGCATGTAACAGTACACACTTTGTAAGGGCAGGTGCAGTTTGTACTTAAAGTGAAAAAGAAAAAGTCTGAGATTTGGAACTCAGCCCATGTTTCAAGTTGGCGGTCAGTTAACCTCTTACTGGCACTGTCTGCTAACCAGTCTGTCAGCATGCAAGTCCAGTCACACAACGCTGGACACACTCGTTTACAAGAGGTCACACATCAAGCATGCTAATCCCCATTAGCACTTTACAGGAGCTGATTGCCTCTTCTTAACACTTCTCTTTTAATGGACGTGTGTGTGTCATATAGCAGTTAACTGCAGACTCATTGTGTTCCTCAACACCTAAAAGGTTAAGGATGGAAAATTGTAGGCTACTTAGCACTTTTTAAATCAAAATGTGAGTAAAGTATTTACAGGAGTTGTGTTTTCCTCACTTCAATTTAATTAAATTATTGGTGTCAAATCACAATCGTTCATTATAGCGCTTCTATTCCTCCTTCATCCACTGGAAATTTAAGAGTCAGAGGTGGCTGCAGAATTAGCTACTAGCTACTCTGTAGATGCAGCAGACTTCTAGTGGATGGCAGCACACGGGGGGCTGCAGCCACAGTCGGGCCATCACACTGACACGGCAGAGACAGGATGCAGGTTTTTGTGAAGCGGAAGGAAACAGCCAGTAGAAAACCACACAGACATGGGAAGAACATGCAAAGTCCACACAGAAAGAACCAAAGAGGAAAGCAATCCTACGAAACACTGACTTGACTTGCTTTGCTAGGTAATTAAAAAGTATTATAACAATAATAGTAGCTGATGGAAAAGTTGAGGGTTCAGCATCATGCTCCAGGCTGCTTTGAAAGGGGAAGAAAGACTATTGTTGTCAGCGACCTGTTGAGTCAGCAGTCACGGGACTATGTCTTACCACACTCAGACTCAGACCACCCGCTGACCTGGAAGTGGGCCCCCGAATCATTAGACTGGCCCTTACCGTACCCAGGGTCAGGACCGGTTTCTATGCCCCGCATATCTGGAATAAACTTCCAGAACACTTGATCTGTGTCTGCTTTCATTTACAGATGGTCACTCTTCTAAAGTCTTTTAAATCTATTTAATTCAGGATTCATATATACATATACTATCTTTGTGCTTTTTTTCTTTTCATTTGCCTAACATGTAAATTGTGCTATATAAATAAATTATATAAATAAAGACTACCATTGTTATAAACACATGGGGATGAGAACAGAAGACATACTTAAGAACACATTAACGCTCCTGTTGTCCTCAGGTCAAATTTGACCCATTTTCAAAAAGTTGCTCTATCAGAAGTTTGGGTTTCTTTCAAACAAATAAATAACGTGGATGGTTAGTTTATAATGCTCTTCACTAGTAAAATAAATTTGGTTTGATTTTGGGTGTTTTATTCAATTTTATAGCATTTGAAAACTGATATAAGACTGATAGACTGATAAGTTGAAAAAAAGTGAGTAAAATGTTGGAAAAATACAACAACAAAAAAAAAAGCTCCTTTCCTTCTGGTAAATAACTGATAAGTTACAATGTAAGCTTTAGTCTGTAGAGCTACAACTCCAGTAATAAGTTGATTACAGATCGGAAATCACATCTTTTTTTTTTTTTGGG